>NC_039362.1:133298094-133598094 GCF_003573695.1 Papaver somniferum | reverse complement strand
TTCTGGTTGCTATGGCTTCTACCCACTTAGAAACGTAATCAACTGCGACTAGGATGTACAACTTGCTGTCAGACATGGGAAATGGACCCATGAAGTCTATCCCCCAAACATCAAAAATCTCCACAATCAAAATGGGGTTATAACCGGAAAAGCCATCTAGAAAACAGTAGTGACTGTGTCCAGACACACGTTCTAGCATTTGGTCAATGAAAGGGAGCGGGAAGTGATCCTTCCTTGTTACTGTGTTCAACTTCCTGTAGTCGATGCATACTCGCCATCCTGTGATTGTACGAGTAGGGACTAATTCATTCTTGTCGTTCTGAACAACAGTAATGCCTGACTTCTTAGGCACAACTTGAATGGGACTAACCCATTTGCTATCGGGAATTGGGTATATGATACCGCATCAAGTAGTTTCAGGATTCTCCTTTGACTACATCTCTCATGTTAGGGTTAAGTCTCCTTTGCATTTCCCTCGATGGTTTGGCATTCTCTTCAAGGTTAATGTGGTGCATGCAAATGGTGGGACTAATTCCTTTGAGATCTGAGATGGTCCATCCTAAGGCCTCTTTGTGTTCCTTAAGTACTTCTAAAAGCTTACTTTCCTGTTCCGTGTCTAAACATGATGAAATAATGACAGGTAAAGTATCAGAAGAACCTAGGAATGCGTACTTCAACGTACTAGGCAATGTTTTCAATTCAAGCTTGGGTGGCTCAACAATGGATGGAATAAGCTTGGAATCAGAGAATGGGGGTTCCACTTCATATTTCCTTTCAGTGACGTCCATTTGAGGTACAGATTCGAGCAGAGATAGGACGTCACTACAGTATGCATCATCATAGAAATCAGGGTTAAAGTTCTCCATACATGCTTGAAAGGGGTCGACGGATAGAATGTTAGTCAACGAATCTTGCATTAATCCTTCAATCATATTAACTTCATGCACATCATCATCATCAAGATTCACAGGTTGTTGACTAATATCGAACACATTCAATTCTACCGTCATGTTACCAAAAGACAGTTTAACACTCCATTCCGACAGTTGATGATCGCGTTGGACGTAGCCAAGAAAGGACGTCCTAAGATGACAGGAATGTGACAGTCTGGGTTTTGTACAGGTTGAGTGTCTAAGACAATGAAGTCTACGGGAAAATAGAATTTGTCAACCTTGATCAAAACATCTTCCACCACTCCACGAGGAATCTTGACAGATCGGTCTGCCAGTTGTAGAGTGATAGATGTTGGTTTCAACTCCCCAAGACCTAACTGCTCATAAACAGAATATGGCAGTAGGTTAACACTTGCACCTAGGTCTAATAACGCTTTATTGACCGTGTGTTCTCCTATAGTGCAAGAAATTGTTGGACATCCTGGATCCCTAAACTTGGGTGGAGTTTGTTCAGAATGATGGAACTCACCTGCTCAGCTAAGAAAGCACGTTTTTGCACATTGAGCTTGCGCTTTTGAGTACACAAGTCTTTGAGGAATTTGGCATAAGCAGGGATTTGCTTGATTGCTTCAAGAAAAGGAATGTTGATGTTGACTCTCTTGAACAGATCTAACATCTCATTGTAATGGGTACTTTTCTGTTGATAGATCAATCTTTGAGGAAATGGGGCAACAGGAAGATGAGTTGGCAAAGGGACATTCACAGCAGTAGAATTGTCAGATTTTCCAACTTGCTCAGATTCTTTGGTTTTCTGGGGTTGTGGAGACAACGTGGAATTTGTATCAGACTCATTAGGTTCGCCTACGTTGTTCTCGATGACTTTACCACTTCGGAGGGTGGTAATGGCATGGATTTGATCAGGTGAGGTTTCAGTGCAGGATGTTGTGCCTGTTTGAAATATCCTCTTTGGATTTTGTTGGGGTTGGCTCGGAAGTTTACCCTTTTCTCTCTCACATATTTGATCCATCTTTTGATCTAGATTTTTCTGACTTTGCATCAAACTCTGGAACATTTCCTCTAAGGTGGATAATCTCTTGTCGGTATTGTGTTGAGGATATGATTGTTGTTGAGAGTTTGATTGTTGTTGAGGGTTTCTCGGGTGTTGATAACCTTGATTGTTCTGATATCCCTGATTGTTTTGATAGCTCTGATTGGGTTGAGATGGTCCTCCTTGAGTGGGTCCTTTTGACCATGAAAAGTTAGGGTGGTTTCTCCATCCTGGATTGTAGGTCTGTGAATAAGGGTTATGCTCTGGTTTCTGAAACATGGCATGTGCCTGTTCAAGCCTAGACTCCTGGACTGCAAGCAAATCTGGACAATTTTGGAATTGATGGTTGGGGTCGTTACAAGCACACAAACAGATGAAGCGACATGTTCTCGGAGAGTAGTGGTGGAAGGTTTTGAATTTTTATGTAGTTCTAACTCTTCTAATCTCCTAACTATTGATGCCATGTTTGCTCTACCCTCAAAATCCGCTTCAATCCTAAAAGCCTTTGCTTCGGATGTAGTCTTTCTGGTTTCACGGATGGATTCCCACTGTTGCGTCTTTTCAGCTACTTCAATCAAGAAGTCCCAAGACGCGTCAGCAGTTTTATCTACGAATAGACCATTACACATCGACTCAACCGTTGTTCGGGTGGACACATCTAGACCTTCATACAAAATTTGCACAAGTCTCCATTTTTCAAAACCATGATGGGGACATTGGAGCAATAATTCATTGAATCTCTCCAGGTATCTAGCTAAGGTCTCACCTTCTAATTGCACAAAGCTATTCAGACTTTGACGAATTGTCGCAGTCTTGTGGTTCGGGAAAAACTTTTTGAAAAACTCCTTTGTGAGGTCATCCCATGTCATGATGGATTGAGGCTGTAAAGCATAGAGCCAGGCCTTTGCCTTATCTTTCAGGGAAAAAGGAAAAAGCCTTAACTTCAGGGTTTCGTCGGTCATTTGAGTGAAACGCAGAGTTCCACAAATTTCCTCGAATTCTCTCACGTGGTGGTAGGGTTTTCATTCTCAACACCTCTAAAAATAGGAAGCATCTGTATTGTGCTAGATTTCAGCTCATAATGGCCATTAGCCTCGGGCAGCAAAATACAAGAAGGTTGACTGGCTCTAGTTGGGTACATATAATCCTTGAGGGTACGTGGTTCTCCCATTGTTTCTGGTTGATCTGGACTGTCTCCCTCAGAACTTAGAATTTCGATAGGTTCGTCTGGGTTAATTCTAACAAGTCTGTTTGTCTGGTCTCTGTAGGTCACAATCATGTCCTAGTAGGTACCTTAACTAACATGTTGGTCAGACAGAGCAATCGGAAACAATTTGGCCCAAGGGTTATGAAGATTTGGTTTTGAATGGGTTTTTTTAAAGAAGGGTTTTGTTTTTGGTTTAAAAATTTTGGGTTTTTGAAAATTTTTGAACTAAACCTAGCATAAATTATCACAACTCATAAAAGAAAATAAAAACAATAATAATAATTAAAACAACCCATAAAGAAAAAGAAAAATAAAAGAAAAATAAAGAAAAAAAAAAAAAATAAAAATATTACAATCCCAATATAAAAAAAAAAAAGAAAAAGAAAAAAAATTATTACAATCCCAAAATAAATAATTAAATAAATTATTACAAGCCCAAATTTGAATTTAAATGAGGCCCAAGTGGGTTAACTCATGGGTTAGGCTTACTTGTTTTTGGAGGGAAGCCCAAAAATAGGCTTTTAGTCCCCTTTTAGTTGCAAGGCCCAGTTGGGCTTTAGGATCGTCCTAGCAGCTCACGTCCAAGCCCAGCCAGCAGCAGGTAGCAGAGCCCAGCAGCAGCAGCAACGGAGCCCAGCTGAAGTTGCAAGCCCAAGAGAAGTTGCAAGCCCAGCAGAAGTTGAGGTTACTGAGCCCAGCTCAGTTGGTTCAAGCCCAGTTCAGAGATTGTTGCACAAGCCCAGCAGAAGAGGTTGGCAGCAGCTGGCAGTTGGCACCAGCAGCACAGCAACAGCACCAGCAGCACACACCAGCACAGCACCAGCAGCAGAAGCAGCACCAGCAGCAGCACCAGCAGCAGAAGCTAGGCAGCTTCAGTTGGCAACAAGCAACAGCAACACAGCAACTTGGCAGGGCCAAAACAACAGCTGCAGCAACAGCACCAGCAACACTTGCAGCAGCACTTGAAAACTTCAAAAAGATGGCAGCCAGCTCCCCGGCAGCGGCGCCAAAAACTTGGTGTGATTCTAAGATGCACACAAACACTTGCAAGTATACAAGGTCAAGATTTGTAATAAAAGGGTGAGTAGGGGTTTTCCACAGGGAGAGGAGCATATAAGAAGTTTTCCTAGGCTAATAAGAGTGGCAATGCACTATGGCAGTGAGCTAAAGGCAACAAGGTTTCAGGCATACAAACAAGAACACAAGGTAAAGCAATAGAGAAACAGGCTAAGAACCACAGCAGGGAAAGATAAGCAAAGAACCAAAAATGCAGGGTAAAGCAATAAAGAAGCAGTTAAGAAAAGCAACAAACAACCAAGGCTTGGCAGCCAAGGGCAAGAGGCAGGATTGTGCACTGACTTCAGTGCACAGTAGCTACAAGGTGCAAGAAAAAAAAGCAAGAAAATAACTGAAATTGCAAACACACAGGCTTGAAATAAAAGTGACTGAAATTAAGATTGACTGAAAGAGAAGTGGTGGTAAGCCAAGGCTTATGATCCACCTTGTGTCCTAATCAAGTGACATGGTCTAGGTTATGTTCATCCTAAGCATACAAGAGAAATGAAAGAACACCAACTTGCTCACTAGTCTACCCCTAGCATTGGCTGTCTTTTGACAGTACAGCCAATCACAGGCTCTATGAGCATTGGCCTCTCATTACACAATCAAAACACAGCAGGGAAGAACTATCCTAGCTCATCACACTTGACAGTGCACAAGGCTTCACTGAGCCTTGGCCTGAAACTGATTAGCTCATGCTAACCATGTTTGGCAACAAACATACATCATATGAGATAAGTTAAACATAAATTGCAGCATATCAAATAACTACAACACATAAGCAAATTGCAACTGTAAACATACAAGTACTGAAATTTTCAGTTCATAAAATTTTTCTCCAATTCTCTACTGGCTAGTCCAGAGAGGTAAATAGTCCCTCTCTAATACTTCCCCCAACACCCATTTATACCCATACACATAATTTTGGTTTTCCCCAATTTTTCCCAAAGTCAGTAAAAGGTTTTGGTGAAAAATTATTTACCTACTGTTGATGAAATTCTCGCTCCATCTCGTCGACCCATTTCTATTTCTCTTCCTGAGTCATCTCCCGCTCCAATTGCTGCTCTAACATCAACTTATATCTTCAATTTCTCACCTAGGGTTTCAGTCGGCAGAGATGAGAAATTGAGGAGATTAGTTGATGTAAAACGTGATAGTGATGATGGGTATAGGTAGAGTGATTTGGGGAGAAAATAGTGGAGTGATTTGGGGTGAGGTGGTGGTGATGGAGACGGACATGGTGGTGGTACGGGGCATGGCGGTTCTGCAGAGGGGGTGATGGAGGAGATGGTTCGATGGAGAAGGGAAGGGTGCGTTTGTTTGAGGTGTAGGTGCTCGGTCGCTAGGGTGTGAGGCGAGTGTATCGAGTGTGATGATCTGCGACGCTGCGCCGTGGGATAGGGAGATGAAAGATCAATCGGACGGTGAGATGAAGTGAAGCTTGTAGCGACCGCTGGATTATATAATACAACAAAATCAACGACGCCAGATGGAGTTAGGTGTTGTAGTGTAAGGCGGAGATATCAAACGTTGATGAACAGCAAGGGAGCGACCGTTGGATTCAACAACCATCTAATCTGAAGGCTTGGAATTTCAGCGCTGTGGTGCTTGGCAGAGACTTCAGATTTTGATGCTCTATGAAGGAGCGACCATCGGATGCTTCTGGGAACTGATCTGACGGCTGAGAACGGAGGCGCTTTTGTGTGTAGAAAATGAGGTTGTGCGCACCATTCTTCGCGGCTTCCTTGCGTAATTTCTCCCGGCTTTTCACTACTTTTCTGCTCTTTTCGCTCCGCGACTCATCCGAACTTTATTTATTACCTAAAAATGCAAAATTAATTAATAAAAATATTTATTCTTGAAAACAATGAAAATACAGAATATGGGGTAAAATGTAGAATTAATGCATAAAAGATGAGTTAAAATGCCAACAAAAAGGGATAAATATATACAATATTTGGCACTCATCATGAAGATGGGTTGATCTTAGGGGAAGGAAGCAGAAAAGTTTTGAGAAAATGGTAATAAGAATAACAAAGCTTTTTGGGTATGAAAGCTTGTTCTATTTTCTGAATAGGCTAAGCGGCCTATTTATGATAGTGGAGGTCGTGACATTATGGAGAGATAGAGAATATGGAGATGATGGGTATGAGGTGAGATAAATCGGGGAATTTTTTTGAAAACCCCTTTATACTGCACCCATTATCTCTCGAACTGTTGTAACCGCTACACTACTTTAACTTTTCACATGGGGTGTTGCCACGCCGCATGTTGCCGTAGACCACCAGACCAATACCCCATGAAGAATCCCCCCATATGACGTATTTTGATATTTCTTAGGTGTTTTAGATGAACTATGGACTTCATCTTTTTTAGGCTAAATCGTTGGAAAGACAAGGGTACCCCAAATACACCACAATATTTTAAATATCAACCTATAAGTACGGTATCTTAAATGATCGCCTATGGAGAGAGTCGAGACGACACAACTTAAGTCATATACCTTGTGTGACTGTCTACGGACGAGGTCAAGACAATACAACAATTAGATATTTACTTGACAATAGTTGTGGTAAAAACCAATTGATTATTAGGATCAATGTCAAGTAATTTGGATTAACTTACAAGTGTAATTTACTTTAAATTATAATAAAAAATTTATAATTGCGGAACAATAAAGTAAATAACACATCAAAAATTTGTTAACGAGGAAACCGCAAATGCAGAAAAAACCTGGGACCTAGTCCAGTTTTGAATACTCTCAGAATTAAGCCGTTATACAAAATCTAATGCCAACTTCGTATAGTTGAGACCAAGTAGACTACCCCTAGCTACTTAGTTTCCTCAGTATCCATGCGCCTTCGGCTTATAGATCCACACACGTGAATAGATACTCCTTTGATTATTTTGGTAATCAACATTTATATTATTTCGTATTCCAAACAACAAAGGAATGAATCTGTTTGGTAATCACTCTAATAAATCTTTGGTAAAAGATATGTATGAGTTGTTGACAAAGGATCTTCCGTTTAAACTAATGAACTCGTTTTTCTGGTTAGATCAATCCAAAACTTGATTGCCGAAATAACCAATTTCTAGATTCGCAATCAATCAATATAGAATTTAAAGAGTAACTATAAAGCGATGCCGATCTTACACAACTAGACAATCAAGTCTATCAAAGACAAACACGATTCTAGTTGGATCTCAGCCGATCAAGGTTAGTGCACAAAATTCACAAGATACGAAAACTAATAAGAAAATATTCTTCGTCTTCAAATCATCAATTGACTTCTTAATAACCTGCACAACACAAACTTGAATCCTATTGTGATCAATCACACACAGAACATAGTCTGTTAACAATGGATTATCACAAGATGTCTTTAGATCTGCAAATGGTTCTAAAGATCCCGTCGATACTTTGATTTAGTTTGAGTGACCCTTATGTCAGAAGAGAGATTTCTCAAGAATAATCAAACTAGGTGCAATCAATATTTCAACAACCGTTAGTCAATCAAATCAATAATAGAAAACTAAAATAACAATTATCAAGAAGCTCCTCGAGTACCGTTGGTGGGAAACTAGATGATTGTAGTGTTATTAGTTTTTGATTATTGATTTGATTGACTAACGGTTGTTGAAACTTTTATTGCACCTAGTTCGTTTATTCTTGAGAATCTTCTCTTCTGATATAAAATTCACTCAGACTATATCAAAGTATCGATGGGATCTTTAGAACCATCTTCAGATCTAAAGACATCTTATGATAATCTATTGTTAACAGACTCCGTTCTGTGTGTGATTGATCACAAAAGGAATCATGTGTTGTTGTGCAGGTATTTGAAGGCAATTGAAGATTTGAAGACGAAGAAGGTTTCTTATTAGTTTTCGTATCTTGTGGATTTAGTGCACAAACCTTGATTGGCTGAGACCCAACTAGAATCGGTTTATCTATGATAGATTTGATTGATTAGTTGCGTGAGATCGGAATCTCTCTATAGTTTCTCTTTGATATATATATCGATTGAGTGCGAATCTAAACTTGATTATTTTGGTAGTCAAGATTTCTCTTTGAGATATGTATCGATTGAGTACGAACCTATTGGAAACAAATCTCAAGCAAATCTTAGCAAAGATAATACTCAATCACGATAGAAGAAGTAAGATCAGAACACGCAACTACAATGAAAATAGTTGGGTCTGGCTTCACAATCCCGATGAAGTCTTCGAGTGGTTAACCTACTGGGTTTCGTGAAAAACCTAATGTTAAAGGAGAATTGACTCTATCTTATGTAACTAGCATCACACAGGAGGTGTGGGGATTAGGTTTCCCGGTTGCTAGAGTTCTCCCTTATATGGTTTTCAAATCAGGATTTGCAATCTAAGTTACCTTGGTAACAAAGCATTCAATATTCACCGTTAGATGAAAATCTGATTAGATTCAAGCTAATATCTTTAAACCGTTAGATCGAACTTAGTTTGTTATACACAAATGAAATGTACCCTCATTTAGGTTTAAGTAACCGTACCTAAACGTGTGCACCATGTTGGCTCAACAGTAGTTAACCGAGGTTAGCTATATGAACACTCTCATATCAACCTTATTCATCTTAACCATAACTAGTTCAAATGACTCTAATGAAACTAGTTCAAGAATTGTTCAATTGCTATATTCTCATAGAAGTATACAAGAACACAATTGAAGCAAAATCGATTTGATTCACCCGAATCAATTCATGAACATTATAGCTACGGTTTGCAAAGAATGCATTCCTTAATATATAAATGTATTAGTTCATGAACAAACTGATTTTAGAACTTTAACCACTCAAGTATGCAAACGGGTACGCATACTTAAGTATCCGTTCTGAGTTTGGGTTCGCCAATATGCGAACGGGTACACATACCTTAGTACACTTCCAAATCCCAGCAGAAATTCCCGGACCTATACCTTACGCAAGTATGCTTACCGGTATGTGTACTTGGTACACGGAATTTCACAACTACAAGTACGCATACGGGTATGCATACTATAGTTCCGGTCATGGATCACATACATGCAAGAATGCAAACTATGTTTATAATCCAATAGTTCTAAACTCTATTTAAATCATTGGAACTTTCTCAGAGGATGACAACAGCCATTTTCACACACTATTAGCATCAAAGAAATTTCCAAGTTATTGAAATAATCAGAACGAAACATTCCAAGTCTACACCAAATGATTGTATCACACAAACCATGTAAGATGTTACTCGGCGATTTTCACATGATCATCTTTTGACTTTCATCAAGAATATAAGATGAACTTGGTTGAAGCAAAATATTTACCAACACATATTTCGAGAAATATGTACGCGGGTTATACTCAACTCGAAATCTCAAATGTGCATAATCGAATACTATATAGCAATACGACTTTCGTCTCAATATAGGAGATAGAGTAGAAACAGACTTTCTGAGTGATAGATAAGTTTTAGTCTCCACATACCTTTTGTTGATGAAGTTCCACAAGCTCGCCTTAGTAGTTATTCGTCCTCAATTGATGAACGTCGTGAAGTCTAATGCTCAACGACACAATCTATCCTAGTCCGAGACATTATTATAAGTACACTAGAAATCAAGACTTATAGTTTTGATCACTAACATCGACAAACAAGCTTGAGATAGAACGTTTGCGAGTTCGACCGAGCAGTGCTCTAACAATCTCCCCTTTTGTCAATTTAGTGCAAAACTATCAATACATACGGATTACAAAATAAATAAACTTTGTAGCTTCTCATCCAAATGCTTGATATCCTTGGTTCTTCAACATTACTCGAAATCTCGTCACTTCCAAGTACTCCAATGATTCCAAATGTGTTCAACTCAGCATCATCGTTGTTGAAGATCCGTAGAAATAATAACAATGAGAAAACAGTTGCTCTCAACCATTGTTATACAGTGTCATAGTATTATTACACAGTATCAAAGTTCAATTGTATCACAACTTTGAAAACAATACTATGGTGATATGTATCACTCCCCCTTAGTCAAATACTTCATCTCACAACGAAAACCACTCCCCCTTACATAATGATCTGTAAACCATATGTATTTGTAGTGTGACCTACACATTAATTCTCCCCCTTTTTGTCGATATAAATTGGCAAAGGTACAAAAACTAGTGGGATCCTCATGAAATTTCCATAGAGATACTTCATGACCAAAATAAAACAACATACCAACTTGTTTCGATGATTTCACATAGTCGAAACTTAGTGTATTGATCAAGGAGTTTATAAAGATACAAGATAACTCCTACAATATTCCACAACCGCACTTCCCTCAAAGATTTGGCAATTAAGCACAAGTTCAATTAAGAACTTTCCCCCATAAAATGTCATTCCCGAAAGAACACATGAGCGACCTTACTTTTACTAGAAAGGAAGGATTTCTTTGGACATTAACAAATCACATGATGAAACATGAATTTGTATCCAAAAATCTCAATTGAATTAACCATAAGGAAAATAATCAATTCAATTGGTCATGCTCAACATAAAAGAACTTACAGAGCAACACAGTACATACACAAAGATGTGGATCAGGGAAAAACCAATACTGGGGAATAATCAAAGATTCATTCTATTTTTCATCACTATTTGCACATTGACATAACATAGACTTAATCTTTGTAAAAAAAAGTTCATCCTATCTTCCATCAATAATGACATAATAGGCTTAACTTTTGTAGTCAAAAGTTCATTCTATCTTTTATCAATACTTTCATACCGACATATAATAGAGTTAAGTTTTGAACAAATATGGGACAGTCAAGGTTCATGGACGTAAACAATATATCCCATAACAATTTCCAATATATAAAACCATAAAGATTAATACTTCAAAAATCATCTTCCAAATAACTTAGAATTTAAATAAATAAATCTAAAAAAATTACAAGATAAAAACGTTGGCAATAGCTATGTGTACTCACAATAATGGCTATTCCAAACCCTAGTTATCCTTCTTAAAACACAAGAATAAATTTTCATAAGAAGTTTTCCTAGATAATAATCAAAAATAAATACTAAAAAAAAAAAAAAAAACTTAGACACGATCAGCAACCAAGGAACGGACAAGGGCGAGTTCATCAGATGCTTTCTTTAGCTCGTTTTTCAGAAACGCAAGGTTCTTTGATGCAATTTCAAGTTGTTCACAAACGACCTCAAAATCTTGAAGAAGATTTCCAACCAATTGAAGGGACATTTGAACTGGAAGATCTTTTTCATGATCAATTGATTGAAAGCAAACTATGGAGATAGGTTCTTCGTGAAGTTCAAAAACTTTGGCATCATCAAACTTGTCTTCCTTATTGCATCCTTCCATTCTGCACATCAAAACACCAAGAGAAGTCTTGACGTTATCGAACTAGTATCCATATCAAAAGAGATCCTTGATATAATATATATATATATATATATATATATATATATATATATATATATATGCATGATTTTCACAAGGAAACCTATGGTTATATGTGACCGTTTGCTAACGGGTCGGGTGCACAAAATTCATGGTTATGACCCAAATATCAAAAACCAAAAACCCAGAGGAGCAAACGTTTAGGAACGTGTTTGGAAAACAAGTTCGAAACACATGACAGGAAACTGTGGCTCATGAAGAGTGAAACACAAAGTTGAAAATCAACTGTCATTGAGGAAGAACAATCTAAAGATTTAATTAAGGCATTAGACGGACAAAGCACAACATTTGTCCGGAGCAAGGCTCAGAAGAAAGAAATAAGATCAACACAAAAAGTACAACACGGACCATTTTTCAGGAAGAAAACATCTCCTTGGGAGATATGTGTATCATCTTATGGTCTTACAGAGGATACACATACAAGAAAATGGTCAGGTTGTAATACGATGAGCATGAAGCTCATCATGGGTATTGATATTTTCTTTTTCACTCCCTTGACATAAACCAGAAGCCTTATGAGATTCCTCAAAATAATTAACAGGAGAAGAATAGAAATTACCTGAACTGGCTGCTTTTCTCGCCTTCTTGATCTTGCGCTTGAGACTGTTGATACTGGTCTTAAGTTCCGAAACACGATTATTGATGTGAATATAATCAGGAACACTTGTTTTAGGAGAAAGATCATCTTTGAAGAAAAAAGAAGAGTTTGAAGTTTTCTTCTTCCTTCGAGACCTTTTTCTCTTTACAAACCTTTTAGAGTCATCAGTCATCCATATAACATTTTTCTTTTTACACCTGTAAGTAGAAGTTGTGTTATATTCATAATCAGGAATTGGCCCATCACAGCATTTTTCTTGATTGAGAGATGAATTTCTAAGGGAACACTGAGAAACGGTTTGATTACTCCTTTAGACATCCAGACAAGAATGTTATGAAGTTTTTCATTCCGTAAATGAAGATGACATATTCTTTCAATGTGACCTTTCTTTCCGCAATAATAGCAGTTGACAGGAATTTTTTAACCGTTCTCAATTGAGCAGTCTTAGAGGGATGACATTCTTGGTTTCTAGAAATATCTGTTGTTGGAGAAGATTTTTCACTTTTACTGTCGGTGAAATTTTCAGCTTGAAGAAGATTTTTAGATAAAACAAAATTGATCTTACCAGTACTTGGAGCTTCTATACCTTTATAGCCAAGATCACGTGTATCACGATGTTCTTTACAAGCCCCTAACATAGAAGACAATTTTGTAGTGCTAGAATTGATCTTTTCAAATTCTCTTTCAAGGATTTAACCTTCTCAAGAGCAGCACTAAGATCAGTCTCCAATTGTTTCTCACGAGTGAGAAAAACCTTTTCTCTATCATTTAAACAATTTTGTTGAGAGTCATACATTGCTTCAGTTTCTGCAAGTATTTCTTTCAACACAAAGAGATTTTGGCGAAGTTCATCACATTCAGAATTCTTTGAATGCAGATCTTCCTCTCGATCTTTAAGAATAAATTGTAGTAAACTATAACCATAGTCATATCCCTTAAAAGAGTTTTCTCATTTTCCTATTTTCAAGACAGAGTGGAGTCAGAAATTCAGCCAAGCAAGATGTTGACTTTTCTTTCTTTAGGAGATGATCAAAAAGCTTTACGTATTGTGAGACTTCCTCATCAACATCTTGTTCCTCTTCTGAATCACTTTCATCAGTCAATTCATCCAACTGTTTATCTAGGCATGCTTCCAAGTTATACACAGTTTTAGATGATGGAGAAGATGAGAGAGATTTCTCAGGGAAAACAAAGCTCTGGACTAAGTTAGAATGTTTCTGAACTGGTGATGCTTTCTCAGAGATATTATCGTCCATACTCAGATCGATACAAACACATAATTATAAGGTCTTAACGTGTTTTCCTTCTCTGATACCAATTGAAAAAGCGGGGGTACAACAACCACGCCCAATATTTCGTTACGCAATATGAATAGAAAAACTCCAATATACTTTCGAGAGAATCAACTAGAAAATCAGACTCAATCTAGAGAAAACCATATCACAGAGTTTTATATCTCTATCTGTCAATTCAATCTGCAATCAGCAAATAGGAATTTGCGAGCCCGATTGAATATAAGAAAAATAACTTGAACGGTTCCAAAGACCAATGTTCAAGGATCAATCAATTTCAATCAACAACCAAAGGTTGGATTTACCAATTGATCAAGTCAACGCACAACCTGTGATATTTCAATTATATAACAAACTATAATCTGGAAAAGAAATAACATAGACATCAAAATTTTGTTAACGAGGAAAACCACAAATGTAGAAAACCCCCGGGACCTAGTCCAACTTTTAACACCACACTGTATTATGCCGCTACAGACACTAGCCTACTACAAATTAACTTCAGACTGGAATGTAGTTGAGCCCTAATCAATATCACACTGATCAAGGTACAGTTGCGCTCCTTACGTCTCTGAACCCCAGCAGGGTTCTACGCACTTGAATCCCTTAGCTGATCTCACCCACAATCAAGAGTTGTTACAACCAAAAGTCGAAGACTTAATAAACGAATCTGTCTCACACAGAAAAGTCTATTGGAATAGATAAATCTGTCTCCCACCGAAATACCTACGAGTTTTGTTCCGTCTTTTGATAAATCAAGGTGCACAGAAACCAATTGATAAACCGAACTTATATTCCTAAAGAACAACCTAGTATTATAAATCACCTCACAATAATCTTAATCGTATGGTAGCGAAACAAGATATTGTAGAATCACAAACGATGATACGAAGATGTTTGTGACTACTTTTAATCTTACCTATCGGAGACAAATCTCAAGCAAATATTAGCAAATATAATACTCAATCACGATAGAATAAGTAAGATCAGAACACGCAACTACAAAGAAAATAGTTGGGTCTGGCTTCACAATCCCAATGAAGTCTCGTTAACCTACAGGTTTCGTGAAAAGCCTAAGGTTGAAGGAGAATCGCCTCTCGCTTATGCAACTAGTGTCACACAGAAGGTGTGGGGATTAAGTTTCCCAGTTGCTAGAGTTCTTCCTTATATAGTTTTCAAATCAGGGTTTGCAATCTAAGTTACCTTGGTAATAAAGCATTCAATATTCACCGTTAGATGAAAACCTGATTAGATTCAAGCTATTATCTTTCAACCGTTAGATCGAACTTAGCTTTTTATACACAAATGAAATGTACCTTCATTTAGGTTTAAATAACCGTACCTAAACGTGTACACCATGTTGGCTCAACAGTAGTTAACTGAGGTTAGCTATATGAAAACTATCATATCAACCTTATTCATCTTAACCATAACTAGTTCAAATGAGTTAAATAAAACAAGTAAAAGAGTTGTTCAATTGCTATATTCTCATAGAAGTATACAAGAACACAATTGAAGCAAAACCGGTTTGATTCACTCGAATCAATTCATGAACATTATAGCCACGGTTTGCTGATAATGCATTCCTTAATATATAAATGTATTAGTTCATGAACACACCTATTTTAGAACTTTAACCACTCAAGTGTGCAAACGGGTACGCATACTTAAGTAGCCGGTCTGAGTTTGGGTTTGCCAGTATGCGGACGGGTACGCATACCTTAATACACTTCCAAAACCCAGAAGAAATTCCCGGACCTATACCTTACGCAAGTATGCGTACCGGTATTTGTACTTGGTACACAGAATTTCACAACTACAAGTAAGAATACGGGTATGCATATTATAGTTCCGGTCATGAATCACATACATGCAAGAATGCAAACTATGTTCATAATCTAGTAGTTCCAAACTCTATTTCAATCATTGAAACTTTATTAGAGGATGAGAATAACCGTTTTCACACACTATTAGCATCAAAACAATTTTCAAGTTATTGAAATAATCATAACGAAACATTCCAAGTCTACACCAAATGATTGTATCACACAAACCATGTAAGATGTTACTCGGCGAATTTCACATGATCATCTTTTGACTTTCGTCAAGAATATAAGATGAACTTGGTTAAAGTGAAAGCTTTACCAACACATATTTCGAGAAATACGTAAGCGAGTTAATGTCAGCTCGAAATCTCAAATGTGGATAATCGAACACTATATAGTAATACGAATTTTGTCTCAATATGGAGATAGAGTAGAAATAGACCTTCAGAGTGATAGATGAGTTTTAGTCTCCACATACCTTTTGTTGATGAAGTTCCACAAGCTCGCCTTAGTAGTTCTTCGTCTTCAATTGATGAACGCCGTGAAGTCTAATGCTCAGCTACACAATCTATCCTAGTGCGAGACATCACTGTAAGTAGACTAAAAATCAAGGCTATAGTTTTGATCACTAACATTGACAAATAAGCTTGAGATAGCAATGCTTGCGAGTTCGACCGAGCAGTGCTCTAACGTTATTGAATAGATAAATCTGTCTCCTACAGATAAACCTATGAGGTTTGTTCCGACTTTTGATAAATCAAGGTTGAAAAAGCGGGGGTCTAACAACACCACCCAATATTTCGCTTAGCAATCTGTATGGACTAACTCCGAAATACTTTGCTAGAGAATCAACTAGACAGTCAGACTCAATCCAGATAAAAGAATATCAAGGAGTTAATATCTCCCTCTCTTGATTTTTACTAAAGCTAAAAACAATAGGGAGTCTTTATCAAATACAAGGAATAACTTGGACGGTACCAAAGACCAATGTCCAAGGATCAATCAATATCAATCAACAACCAAAGGTTGGATTTCCAATTGATGATCACGAATGCACAACCTGTATTATTTCAATTATATAACAAATATAATGCGGAAAAGAAATAACACAGACACCAGAAGTTTTGTTAACGAGGAAACCGCAAATGCAGAAAAACCCCGGGACCTAGTCCAGATTGAATACACATTGTATTAAGCCACTACAGACACTAGCCTACTCCAAGCTAACTTCGGATTGGACTATAGTTGAACCCCAATCAGTCTCCCACCGATCCAAGGTACATTTGTACTCCTACGCCTCTGATCCCAACAGGATATTGCGCACTTGATTCCCTTAGCTGATCTCACCCACAACCAAGAGTTGCTGTAACCCAAAATCACAGACTTGATAATAAACAAATCTGTCTCACACAGAAAAGTCTATCAAAGGATAAATCTGTCTCCCACAGATAAACCCTAGGTTTTGTTCCGTCTTAAGATATGAAATCAAGGTGAACATGAACCAATTGATAATCCGGTATTATATTCCCGAAGAACAACCTAGATTAATCAATCACCTCTCTACAATCCTTCCTGACTACACATGCGGTTTGTCGAGGAATCACAAACAGTGAGACGAAGATGTTTGTGACTTCTTTATCTTTCCTATCGGAGAACTATGACGATCTCAAGCCAATCAAAGATTGTACTCTTACGATAGAAGATGCAAGATGAGATCATACAACTATGATAAAAGTAATATCGGTCTGGCTTCACAATCCCAGTGAAGTCTTTAAGTCGTTAACCTAGTTTTAGAGAAGAAAACCAAAGGTTAAAGGAGAATCGAATCTAGCGAGCGCACTAGTATCACACAGACGCGTGGGGATTAGTTTTGCACAATGCTAGATGTCTCCTTTATATAGCCTTGAAATCAGGGTTTTGCCTTAGTTACAAAGCAATCCATATTCACCGTTAGATGAAAACCTGATTTAGATTCAAGCTAATATTTCTCAACCGTTAGATCGAAAACTTAGCTTGTCACACACACTTGGGTAGACGTTTACTGGGTTTGTGAAAACCATGCCCAAACGTGTACGTGTATGTTGGTTCAACATAGTAACCCAAAAGGTTAACCATATGAGCATTTCATATTAACCTTGTTCTTCTTCACCATAACTAGTTCAATTGACTCAAATGAACTAGTTAAAGAGTTGTTCAATTACTATGAGATCTTATGTAACCACACAAGACACAATTGAAACAAAGATGATCTGATTCGATTGAATCGGCTCATGAACTTTATAGCCACGGTTTGGATAAAGCATTTCTTAGTAATTTAAGTTTCATGTTCAGAGCACATCTTTAGATCATAACCACTTAAGCTCACAAACAAGTTCGCGGACTTAAGACAACCGGTGGAGTTTTCCGAACTCAACAGAAACTCTCGGCAAAGAGACTTTCGCCAGTTCGCGGACTAGGTTCGCGGACTTACATGCAAACGAGTTTTTGGAAAATCCCAGCAGAAATTCTCGGTACGAGAACTTCCGTCAGTTCGCGGACTGAGTTCGCGGAATGGGTTCGCGGACTTGGCAAAGCCAATTCCTCCGATTTCTCTCAATCAACAAAGTTCGAAAACTTTGGATTAAGGAATACATGGTTATGTAATCTAAACTCTCATTCCAATCATTGAGACATTCTCCGAGGACGTTATATAGCCGTTATTCACACACCGTTTCGCGTCAGAGCAATTCTCAAAGTAATTGAAACTTTTCATGACTTTCGTCACTAGGTGAAGATAAACTTGATCAAAGCGAAACGCTTTACCAACACATGATTTCGAGATATAGTTAGGCGAGATATACTCGGCTCGAAATATCAAATGTGTATGATCCAGTCTATATATCATACGACTTTTGTCTCATAAGAAGTAGGAGATAGAAGAGATAGACTTTTGAGTGATAGATAAGTTCAAGTCTCCACATACCTTTTTGTTGATGAAGTTCCACGGTTCCTTGAGTAGATCTTCTTCGTTGTATGATGAATCTCCATGAAGTCCTTGAGCTCAACTACACTTTTCTATTCTAGTCCGAGACTTAGCTATGTAGGCTAGAAATCAAGACTCATAGTTTTGATCACTAACATTGAAAAACATGCTTGAGATAGCAACACATGCGAGGTTGACCGAGCTATGCTCTAACAATCTCCCCATTTGTCAATTTTAGTGACAAAACTATTAATACATATGGAATACAAAAAAGATAAACTTTAGTTGCTCCTATTCCAAAGCCTAATCTTCAACGTTTCCTGAAATCTTCGTCCTTCCAAGTACTCCAATGATCCCAAAGGTTGTAAGTTTAGCATCATCGTTGTTGAAGATACGTAGCTATAATAATGAGAGAAATCGAGATTCTTGATCATTATTATACAGTGTCATAGTATTATTATGTAACATCAAAGTCCAATTGTATCACGACTTTAACAATAATGCTACGGTGATATGTATCACTCCCCCTTAGTCAAGACTCCATCTCAATCATGGAAACCACTCCCCCTTACACAGTGATCCGAAAACCATATGTATTTGTAGTGTGAACTACAATATTTCTCCCCCTTTTTGTCAATAAAATTGGCAAAGGTACAAGAACGGGATCATAATGAAATTTCCACAAGAGACATTTCATAGACTAAACGAAAAGTACATACCAACTTAATTTAGATGCAATCATAAATCCGAAGCTAAATGCATTCATCAAGGAGTTTTAAGATACAAGATAACCCCTATAAAATTCCATAGCCGCACACCCCGCAAGATATTACCATTAAGCACAAGTTCAAAAGAACTCTCCCCCATTTGATGTCATTCCCGAAAGAACAAAAAGAGCGACCTTAATTTCGAAAGAAAAGAAGGATTTTTTAATTGGACACCAAAAACCATAGAAATGATTTTCTATATCAAAAACTCAACCAAATTAATCACAAGAAAACCCATGATTAATTTAATTGGAATACGCAAGTAAATCAAACCACAAAAGTGATCAATTCAATTGAAAGTGCTCAACATAAGTAAACTTACGGAGCTATGACTAAAGTAATCATACGTAGATGACTATCTTAATCGTTCACATACTCAACATAAGGGAAACCTTACGGAATATACGACTACATTAACCAATAGAACATGATTTGTATAGCCGTTCATATACTCAACACAAGAACTTGTGGAATATATGAAAACTCAACTAGACTAATTACAAGAGAACTTAATCTAATTGGAATACAAACAACCAAACTAATCACAAAAATAATCAATTTAATTGTCAAAGGATTTGCTCGACAAAAGAAGACTTTCGGAGCAAATAACTAAATAACCAACCAAGATGATTAATTTAGTTAATGCTCAACATATAGCATCTTATGGAAAAACCAACAAAGCTAATAAGAAAAATCGACTTAGTTGTATCGTGCTCAACATAAGACACACAATGGAGCCTTCACAGTAAAACATAACAAAATGGATCAATGAAGATCAATATCGTGGATAACATTCAAGGATCTATTCTATTTTCCATCATAACGAAATAATAGATTTTATCCTTGTCAAATGATAGATGCATTTATGTGTCTATATTAGTCTCAATTCTCTGTAATATTAGTACTCGATTTTGTTTATTTTGATATTTTATGTCTTGTAGGCGTTTTTTGGAGAAATAAGTATTTACGACGAGAATGATGAAATGGGGTTGGCCTGGTACTTCCATGTATCAGCAACCAGTCTAGTTACCATGACAATATAAAGGAGTCGAAATGTTGTCGTGAACTGAAAAGGCTAAATTTCACTGACACTGGTTGGCACGGTCAAAAGGTGAACAAATACGTCAAGAGCTTCATTTCTTAAGCAAGCAGGTGGTGTTTCATCATTAAGAGAAAGGTGGATGTGGCTAACTCCCCACCATATGCCAGAACATACAAGCCACATTTCGTCATCTGTGAAGGAGAAAGAAATTCTTATTACTCATCAACGTTCGAGCTGGTGGTTCTCTAAAAGAAAGGAGTTTCGAGCATTTTCTTGGAAAGAATTCGAAGCAGCTGCCATTATTCACTCGCACCCAAATCTTTCTCATCATGTCAGCTGCCATGGAGATGGAGTCGAGTTGGTGGTGTTGCCATGCTCATGGTTGTGAACTGAAATACAGCAACAACGATGAAACTGTGATTCAGCTGTTGAAGGCAGTGAATGAATAAGGTATTTACGCTGAGAAGATGGGTTGGCTGAGATTAAGCTGCTATGATCAGTTGTGTTCGATAATGAAGCGATGGAGAAAGCTGTTGGCTTTATAGTTTTCATGGGTGAAAGCAGTAAGGAGATGAAGAGTTCACTGCCGTTGATGTTGGCAGCTAATGCGGAGTTCTCAGTGGGTCATTTTGATATGAGCTTGTGCAACTAGTCAGGAACGAGATGCAGCTCAGAGAATAGAAACAACTGGTGGCAGTGGTGGTTAAACAAGTCTGCAGACATAATGGAGATGGACTGTCTGCCAACTGATTTGAGTTCGACATGGAGGATCCCGTGTCCAAGGTGGGGATGCAGATAACGATTGCATGGCATTTAATGGCCTTCTGTCAAACACCTCAACTTGGTGTTGCTCTTTTCGGATTGAACGGATTGTTTTTAGTGCTGATGGAGCTGTTGTTGATGGCTGAGCTATGGGAAGTCGATGAACCAATGGTGGAACTGGTTGCAAGTTGCAACTGACAAGATGTAGAAGGTCAGGGAATGGAAAGAGATGTTGCTGCCGCCTGCCGGTTAACAAGAAGGAGCTGTGGTCGAGAACTGTTGAAGCAGAATATACCTCGGTGCACGAGACCGGAGTTGGCTGTAGTAATCGATAATAAAGGAGAAATAAAGAGCTCGAGTCTGTGTGACAGTTGAGCAAGTTTGGCAGTTGAGTTTTCGTGACAAAACAGGAAGTCTATGATATCGGTGATGATGGCTATCGTTCGAGACAGCGTGAAAATAGAGTTGCGGCCATGCTCGGGAAAGAACTGGTTTCGAAATCAGTATCTGGTAATGGCCTGAAGATTGGTGTTTTATGTAGTCTGAAACTGGAGTTAATTGAGAACCCCCGGCAACATGGAGAAGTGGTGTTGGCTCGAGTATTATAGGCTCGTGTAAAGTGTCAGGAAAGCAAAGAGATAGAGTTTACCAAGGAGGTTGAGCATGAATGTGAATCTGTGAAGATTTCGGCGAAGATTCAGCTGGAATTTTAAGCCGAGAAAACAGCAAAGAGTACTCGTATATCCGGTGGTTTTGTGGTGATGTCAGGTGGTCAGGTATAGGAAGTCGTGGTCGGATCTTGGTAATGGGTCTGAATTTGGAAGCTGGTAATGGACCCGAATGGACTGGGCCTTGGAAAATGTTGCTAGGTCTTATGTTGTATTCTTTCGCAGCATTATAAAAAAAAAGAAAAAAAAAATGCGAACAGGGGGAGGAGGCGAGAGCCGTAGACAGAGAAGAAGGAAGGAAGGGAGGCTGCTGATTTTGCGGCTTCACAGCCGTTTACGGTTTGAAGTTTTGTTTCAATTCTGTTTTTCGATTAGCTATTGATTTTATTTGATATTTGTTTATGGCTTTTGAGAAAGCCATGGCTAACTAGATCCATATTAGGGTTTAGGTAGAAACCAATTCAATTGTGTACTTTCTACGATGATATTTTTAATAATGATTTGATTGATTAGTATTTTCACTTCATATAGCTTGGTGTATAATTGTTCATGTGATTATTTTGATTATTTATGCTTTTCAATTGATATAGCGTGCTTGGGTTAAATTCTTTGACGTGATATGCTTTAGGATTGATAAATAATGCTTTATAGAATCACTACCGATGAAGCGAAGGAATTTACAGCGGAGAAACAATATTTTGGAATTTAACATACTATCTTCCGAGACATGAAATTAATTTCAATATTTGTCTTGAGTAATATATAAAAATTAGTAGAGTTCACACGATTTAATTGGTGGAAACCGAAAACCCTGATAACCCGTTTTCATTTTGTTTATTGTTAAAATTATTATTATTTCATTTTGTTCCGACCTTTTGAAAATCGTTAAAACATTACTTATTTGATTATTTAGTTTTGGTATTAGTTAGCAGAGTATTTCACACTCCTCGTGGGAACAACCTGTACTTGTCATTGTCTACTAGTTAGACGCTGTGCACTTGCAGTATTTTATTGTAGGTTTCCCAACCTAACATCAAACAAAAGATTTTATCCTATTTTCCATCAAATACATGACTGCATAGGCATAACTTTTGTAATTGTCAAAAGTCCATTCGTCCTTTCATCAATACAAATACCAATTCATGAACGACTTTACTTTTGACAGCATATGGGACCTTCAAGTTCACGGACACAAAAAATACATATCCCATAATCAAATTGCAATATCATAAAATCATAACGATCAATACTGCAATAACATCATCCTCCAAATATTTTTAGAATTTAATACCAATAAACCTAAAAAATAACATAAGAAGATGAAAACAAAAATAGCTATGTGTAGTCACAATCATCGCTATTGAAAGCACTATTTATTCTTCCAACTAATCCAAAAAGAAGACATACTAGGCAAAAATTCCTTTGAGAAATTCTTTATCATTCCCGAACTCCTTGTTATCGACAACCATCGGGACATAAGGTTCACGGAGATAAGTATCAATACCCACGAACTGTCTTGGCTGAAGAGATCGAATTAAGATCCTCTGAATTTCCAAAGATTTATACACGAACGTCTTTATTTCATAAATTTCCCTTCTTATTTCCTTTAACTCATCAAGAACATCGGAAAATTTATGAGAGTTAGAAGGAACAGCCCTGGGTTTTCTTGTATTCCTTCTTTTTCTTTTCAGGGACTTCGAGACAGGAGATTTTTCTTTTTCCTTGATTGAAGACTTAACAATCATATTGACATCCTTTCCATCTGACAACATAGTGCTTTGAGAACAGTTATAAAAAACTGGATTTGTGTGATTGAATCACTTAACTCAACAAGCAGTCTTATATAGGATGTCAAGAGGAAAAAGGAATGTAGGGTTCGAAACCTATTGACGGGTTCGTATACGCCCAACTATAAAACCCTATAAAGAGTAGAATTGTCGATAATAACCCTTTCTTTTATTTGATAGACAAAAAATAGCAAAATTAAGAAAATAAGGAAAAACTCTTCTGAAGCCTGGATCAGCACTCAACCTTGTCTCTTTTCGAACAGGCACATGAGACAAGATTTTCCCAACAAGACAATCAAGTTGTGTTGCAATGAACAACGATTTGTCCATCTTTTTCCTCATGAGAGGAATCCTCTGATCTTTGTCTATCAAAACGATTTGACCATATTTTCTTTTCAAATGGTCTTATTCTATCCTTAGAAACCAACTTCTTAGACGAAGATAAGATCCTAAATACCTCGGCGGTCTTCTGAGCAAGTTTCAGCTAAACGATCTGCTCTCTGTTGAAGTTTGCTGGCGTGCCTTATTTGGTGCTTGTATTCGTAACACCTTGATAGTTCGTGTCCCTTCATCGAACAAAACAAGCACGTCAAACTTGGATAGTATTCAGGCATCTGATATGTGCAAGTTGATAGACATACATTTGATCCTGAAACATCACCGACAGGGTTTCCAGTTATCGGATTCAAAGAATCTTCCAGCTTGATTGGGTTTCCCTCTTCTACGAACCCATTGAGGTTGATATATGTATTGCTACAAGTATCAAAATCGATGTTTTCACAAAGAAGCCTTACACTTGATTTCCTATCTTCTTCGGAATCATAGGTTTCAGACATTTCATCAAGTGTTACAGCTAGACCTTTGTTCCCATTGTATTTTCTACGATTTGGGAATTCGTTAGGAAAATGGCCAAAACCCTTACACTTACAGCACTGAGGCATGTCCTCGTCATCAGCCTCGTCAGCATCCCTGTTTTTAGGAGGTATGCGACCGTGAGGTTTGTCTGATGACTTAGGTTTGTCTCTTGAAAACCATTTACTTCTCTTCAACAGAAGATCCCTAAACTGTCTTGTGATCAAGGAGACTGATTTGTCAAAATCTTCATCCGAAAAATCATCCTCAGACCGATCATCCTCAGAGACATGAACACTTTTACCTTTGACCAGTAATTTAGTGTTCTTTTGTGCTTTAAAGGCAACATCCTTACCGACTTTGGATGTATGCTCATGGTCAAAGATCTTAAGCTTTCCAACCAAGGTGTTTCTGAAAAGATTATCGAGGTTATTCCCCTCAACGATGGCATGCTTCTTAGACTCGTATCTAGATGGCAGCGATCTGAGAATTTTCATTACAATGTCCTTTTAAGGAATAGTCTTACCCAATGCAAAAGATGCATTAACAATTTTAGACACTTTGTGATTAAACTCACAAAATGTTTCTTCATCTGCCATACGAAGGTTCTCCCAATCGGAATTAAGGTTTTGAAGCCTAGCATCCTTTTCACTGGAATTGCCTTCAAATACGATTTCTAAGATATCCCAAACATCTTTAGATCTAGTGCAGTTAGTCACATGATGCTGAAGATTTGGGGTAATGGCATGTATGATAGCATTCAAACCGTCAGAATTTTTCTTTGCAGCAGTTATCTCAACAACGGTGTATTCACCAATAGGTTTGGGAACGTTTACATCACCGACTGCCACAGCGGAAGCATCATAGCCATTAACCACATATACCCATGATTGAAAATCACGCGATTGAAGAAAACCTCGCGTGGCAATTTTCCACCATAAGTAATTGGAGCCATCGAAAACTAGTGGTACGTTAATAGAGATATCAACTTTGTCCATAAAGTCAGATCGCTACAAACACGGACTTGTTAGGTCTTAAACGTGTTTGCCTTCTCTGATACCAATTGAAAAAGCGGGGGTCTAACAACACCACCCAATATTTCGCTTAGCAATTTGTATGTACTAACTCCGAAATACTTTGCTAGAGAATCAACTAGACAGTCAGACTCAATCTAGATAAAAGTATCTCAAGGAGTTAATATCTCTCTCTTGATTTGATTTTTACTCAAGCTAAAAACAATGGCGAGTCTTTATCAAATACAAGGAATAACTTGGACGGTACCAAAGACCAATGTCCAAGGATCAATCAACAACCAAAGGTTGGATTTCCAATTGATGATCACGAACGCAGAAACTGTATTATTTCAATTATATAACAAATATAATGCGAAAAATAAATAACACAGACATCAAAAGTTTTGTTAACGAGAAAATCGTAAATGCAGAAAAACCCCGGGACCTAGTCCAAGTTGAATACACACTGTATTAAGCCACTACAGACACTAGCCTACTCAAAGATAACTTCAGATTGGACTATAGTTGAACCCCAATCAGTCTCCCACCGATCCAAGGTACAGTTGTACTCCTACGCCTCTGATACCAACAGGATACTGCAAACTTGATTCCCTTAGCTGATCTCACCCACAACCAAGAGTTGTTGCAACCCAAAATCGCAGACTTGATAGTAAACAAATCTGTCTCACACAGAAAAGTCTATCAAAGGATAAATCTGTCTCCCACAGATAAACCCTAGGTTTTGTTCCATCTTAAGATATGAAATCAAGGTGAAAAAGAACCAATTGATAATCCGGTCTTATATTCCCGAAGAACAGCCTAAATTAATCAATCACCTCTCTACAATCCTTCATGACTACACAGGCGGTTTGTCGAGGAATCACAAACAGTGAGACGAAGATGCTTGTGACTTCTTTATCTTTCCTATTGTACTCGTACGATAGAAGATGCAAGATCAGATCACACAACTACGATAAAAGTAGTATCGGTCTGGCTTCACTATCCCAATGAAGTCTTTAAGTCGTTAACCTGGTTTTAGAGAAGAAAACCAAAGGTTAAAGGAGAATCGACTCTAGCGAGCGCACTAGTATCACACAGACGTGTGGGGATTAGTTTTGCACGATGCTAGATGTCTCCTTTATATAGCCTTCAAATCAGGGTTTTGCCTTAGTTACAAAGCAATCCATATTCACCGTTAGATGAAAACCTGATTTAGATTCAAGCTAATATTTCTCAACCGTTAGAACGAAAACTTAGCTTGTCACACACACACACTTGGGTAGACGTTTACTGGGTTTGTGAAAACCATGCCCAAATGTGTACGTGTATGTTGGTTCAACATAGTAACCCAAAAGGTTAACCATATGAGCATTTCATTTAACCTAGTTCTTCTTCACCATAACTAGTTTAATTGACTCAAATGAACTAGTTAAAGAGTTGTTCAATTGCTATGAGATCTTATGTAACTACACAAGACACAATTGAAACAAAGATGATTCGATTTGATTGAATCGGCTCATGAACTTTATAGCCACGGTTTGCATAAAACATTCCTTAGTAATTTAAGTTTCATGTTCAGAGCACATCTTTAGATCATAACCACTTAAGCTCACAAACAAGTTCGCGGACTTAAGACAACTGGTGGAGTTTTCCAAACTCAGCAGAAAATCTCGGCAAAAAGACTTTCGCCAGTTCGCGGACTTACACGCAAACGAGTTTTTCGAAAATCCCAGCAGAAATTCTCGGTACGAGAACTTCCGTCAGTTCGCGGACTGGGTTCGCGGACTTGGCAAAGCCAATTCCTCCGGTTTCTCTCAATCAACAAAGTTCAAAAACTTCGGATTAAGGAATACATGGTTATGCAATCTAAACTCTCATTCTAATCATTGAGAAATTCTCAGAGGACGTTCTATAGCCGTTATTCACAGACCGTTTCGCGTCAGAGCAATTTTCAAAGTAATTGAAACTTTTCATGACTTTCGTCACTAGGTGAAGATAAACTTAATCAAAGTGAAACGCTTTACCAACACATGATTTCGAGATATAGTTAGGCGAGATATACTCGGCTCGAAATATCAAATGTGTATGACCCAGTCTATATAGCATACGACTTTTGTCTCATAAGAAGTATGAGATAGAAGAGATAGACTTTTGAGTGATAGATAAGTTCAAGTCTCCACATAACTTTTTGTTGATGAAGTTCCACGGTTCCTTGAGTAGATCTTCGTCGTTGTATGATGAATCGCCATGAAGTCCTTGAGCTCAACTACACTTTTCTATCCTAGTCCGAGACTTGGCTATGTAGGCTAGAAATCAAGACTCATAGTTTTGATCACTAACATTGACAAACATGCTTGAGATAGCAACGCATGCGAGTTTGACCGAGCTATGCTCTAACAAAGGTGAACATGAACCTATTGATATACCGGACTTATATTCCCGAAGAACAACCTGGAAATATCAATCACCTCATAATAATCTTAATCGTATGGTAGTGAAACAAGATATTGTGGAATTACAAACGATGAGACGAAGATGTTTGTGACTACTTTTTATCTTGCCTATCGGATATTAAATCTCAAGCAAATCTTAGAGAAGGTAGTACTCAATCACGGTAGGAAACAATAAGATCAGAACACACAACTACATAGAAAATAGTTGGGTCTGGCTTCACAATCCCAATGAAGTCTTCAAGTCGTTAACCTACAGGGTTTCGTAAAAGACCTAAGGTTAAAGGAGAATCGACTCTAGTTGCAACTAGTATCACACAGGAGGTGTGGGGATTAGGTTTCCCATTTGCTGGAGTTCTCCTTTTTATAGTCTTCAAATCAGGGTTTGCAATCAATGTTACCATAGTAACAAAGCATTCAATATTCACCGTTAGATGAAAACCTGATTAGACTCAAGCTAATATATTTCAAGAGTTAGATCGAACTTAGCCTTGTAACACATAAATGAAAAGTGACTTCATTTGGATATGAGTAACCGTACCTAAACGTGTACACCTTTGTTGCATCAATAATAGTTAACCGAAGCTATCCATATGAACACTTTCATATCAACCTCGTTCATCTTAACCATGACTAGTTCAAATGACTCAAATGAACTAGTCTAGAGTTGTTCAATTGTTTATATTCTCATAGAAGTATACATGAAACAATTGAAAAAAAATCGATTTTGATTCACTCGAATCAAGTCATGAACATTATAGCCACGGTTTGCAAAATATTGCATTCCTTATTATATAAATGTATTAGTTCATGAACAAACCGATTTTAGAACATTATCCCCTCAGGTATGCAAACGGGTACGCATATCTTAGTGGCCGGACTAAGTTTGGGTTCGCCAGTATGCGAACTAGTACGCATACCTTCCAAACTCAGCAGAAGTTCCGAAACCGAACCTCACGCCAGTATGCGTACCAGTATGCGTACAATGTTCCCGGACTTCTACTAAACCAACCAGTACGTATGCCGGTATGCATACCATGGTTCCCGCACTTGGATTACATATATGCAAGTACGCATAGTATGCTTATATCCAATTGTTCTAAACTCTCATTTCAACCATTGAAACATTCTTCGAAGACGAAAATAGCTGTCTCACACAAACTATTAGCTTCAAAGCAATTTTCAAGTGATCGAATGATCAATACGAAACATTCCGAGTCTACATCAAATGACTGTCTCACACAAATCATGTAAAATGTTACCAGGTGATTTTCACATGATCCTATTTTGACTTTCGTCAAGAATATAAGATTCTTGGAATATTGAAACATTCTTGATCTCATTTCAACCATTGAAACATTCTTGGAAGACGACAATAGCTGTCTCACACAAACTATTAGCTTCAAATCAATTTTCAAGTGATTGAATGATCAATACGAAACATTCCGAGTCTACATCAAATGACTGTCTCACACAAATCATGTAAGATGTTAACAGGTGATTTTCACATGATCCTCTTTTGACTTTCGTCAAGAATATAAGATGAACTTGGTTAAAGTGAAAGCTTACCAACACATATTTTGAGAAATTTGTAAGCGAGTTAAACTCAGCTCGAAATATGAAATGTGTATGATTGAAATCTATATAGCTATATGAGTTTTGTCTCAAATAGGAGATAGAGTAGATAGACTTTCGAGTGATATATGAGTTCAAGTCTCCACATACCTTTTGTAGATGAAGTTCCACAATCTCCCTTTAGTAGTTCTCCGTCTTCAATCGATGAACGCCATGAAGTCTAATGCTCAACTACACTTTTTATCCTAATCCGAGACTTAGTTATAAGTAGACTAGAAATCAAGACTTATAGTTTTGGCAACTAAACTTGACAACAAGATTGAGATAGCAACGCTTGCGAGTTCGACCGAGCAGTGCTCTAACAGAGTACCCTCGTCTTTTCATTCTTCATTTGCTGTTTGGAATACGATCCAAAGGACTTGCTATTCACGTGCGTAACTCTAGAAGTCGAAGGCACAGTGATACTGACAAAAGTAAGTATCTAGGGGTAGTATGCTTGGTCTTAACTATACGAAGTCGGTATTAAATTTTGTATAGCGGCTTAATTCTAAGAGTATTCAAAACTGGATAAGGTCCTGGGGGTTTTCTGCATTTTCGGTTTCCTCGTTAAAAAAATCTTGTGTTGTGTTTTTTACTTTACTTTCGCATTATATTTGTTTTATATTATAATAAAATAAATACACTTGTGTTATAATCCTAATCACTTGATATTGATCTTATAGTAAATTGGTTTCGGACCGTAATTATTATCAAGTGAATATCAAGTTGTCGTATTGTCTCGACTTTGTCCATAGACGATCGCACTTGGTATCGGACTTATAGGTGGATAATTAAAAGATTGTGGTGTATTTGGGTACCTCGTCTTTTCAGATAACTTAATTATTAACCGACCTGAATGTGTATGTACAATCAGAATTAACTCCATTTCTCTTATCAGGCTCTAATTATTCCATAAAATAACTTAGACCTCCATTTTAGACAAAACAAACACTAGGTTAATTAACTAGTTTTTCTTGTCAAGGGTTTCGATTAGACTTGAATAGCCGAATATTACATTTGATAAGTCAAACTAAAATCATAATTAACTTAGTTTCTCTTATCCGAAATCAAATGGAATAAACAAATAACCCCGTAATTTTTGTTAAGCAAAACCAATTGATAGAAACAAAAATATTGACTTGTCATATTTTTTTCTCAATTGGAAGCAACTGAAACAAAGATAATCCAATGTAAGCACAACAATTGCACCGGATTTTGTTAAGCAAAACCAATTGACACCAAACAATAAAGAAGATACCAAATCATTAAGTTAATAGAACTGACACAGTTTTTCTTAACCTGAAACAATTGAATCACAATAATCAATCCATACATCATAATGGAATATATCAATTGTAGCGAAATTTTGTTAAGCAAAAGAAAAATATATTGCAATAAAATCAAGCTTTTCTTAAACAGGAAAAAAGATTAACTAGCAATAAAAATCGTTACCTCGATTTCCGCAGCCACTTCTCCCCAGAAAGATATATCATTTACTTACAAGTTCAATAAGAAATCTCCCCATGTTTGTTGCCATCCTATCGCAAGAACAAAAGAACAAAATCAAGAGCAACCTTTACCAGAGAAAGGTTGGATCGGTTTTAACCAATGCGTGCCAATAGAAAAAGTTTAAACCCGAAACCCATATGTTATGCTAAACACAACTTATGTAAACATAAATTAATGTCAACATATTGTGACTTTTCACACACGAGTTTTAATCGTATCACCTTATGATCTTTTGATAAAGCCTACCTAAAAAGGCTAGAACTTAATCCCGCTAAATCAAAAATCTAGCCACACAAATCATAAGGGAAACCACAATATGAGATCAAAAATTAGGTTAATAAAAACCGAAACTAGTATCTCATAAATAGAAAGCAATAGCATAATATATAATCATTCACACAGGCTATGCAATTGAAACTATCAAATAATGAAACAAAGATTGTAAAATAAATTTTATTCATTCGTAATAATTGATAATTTATTTGAAATAAACATGATACAAAATATCAGAATAAATCAACAATTTGAATAGTCTATTTCTTGGATCAAGTATTTCAACATATGACTTAATACTTAGTGGTGCTTTGATTGTTCACTGAGGTTTCTTTAGTGTTCAAACTATTGAACATGTTTCAAGAGACTTGTCAGCAATCGCTTCTTGTTTTTCAAGTTTTTCAACTTGTTCCTTCATGTTTGCAAGATCAGATATTGTTTCTTCAAATCTATCATTTAGTCAATCTTGATTTCGAACCTTTATTATGAGATTGGTTCTTAGTTCTTCAAAACCATTGATAAAGTTTACCATACTGTCAGTAGGTATCCACATGGTTTCTTTCGGATCTTGAAAGTTGAAATCCAGAAGACATGACTCATCTTGGGATCTAGTAGAACTATCAGACTCATAATCATACATGTTTTTTTGAGATGATATTGTTTTTTCTTTATGTATTGATTACCAGAAAATTCTCAACTTTAAGAGCTTCCTCCTTATTAGCCTTTGTAATATTGCGAGTTATTGGAGGCATGCTCAATGATTTAAATAAGAATTAATCAGAGTTTCTTAATACAAGCAAGAGGGAATTTTTTTAGAATAACTTTTGGACTGAAAATACCAAAAAGACTTCCGTAAATATGCAGAGTGCATATCTTATTTCCACATGATATTGTTCGAAACCTTCATGCTAGGAAGATTATAGGATAATATTAAAATTCAAAAATTTATTAAACCATAATTACCTAAGACCGATGATAACATGAACCTTTTTAGACAATATGGATCCGAAGTTACCCATTGTTTGTTGTAAATTTTTCTAATAAAAACACAATACAAGTGCTCTCGTTTTATGTGCTTCCTCATCCAAAAAATTATGAGCACAAAACTGGACGAGGGTGCACAAAATCCATACAACTAAGTTGTACCGGATTAAGCCTCGGTATGCTTATAACTAGTATCAGAACTATTGTTCATGTTCCTCTTTGGACATTTCTGCCTAAAGTATTTTCTCCCAAGAAGTTGATCTTTCCTTGTGATTCAGGTTTGATCATGAGAAGAAAATGAACTGATATGAGAATCTTCAGAGATAGATAAATCTCTTTTAATTTTGTTAATGAGATTTTCATATGATCTTCTCATTTTAGGAATTTCCTTATAATTCACATCAGTTTGATATTCAGAAATAATTGTAGGATTTTTCTGAATCCATTTCTGATTATTTTTGGCAGAATTATCTCCTTCCCTTTCTTCTGAAATTTTCAGTAGGTAAAATACCTTCATGTAAACAGAGACTGTTCCTACATGAGTGGGGTGGAACCTTTTTCCAGAAGTGATTATCAACACTTTCATCTGAGCTTTTTGAGTTGATTTTATCAGTCTGGGGAATATTTAATCTTTCTACAGAGGAATGATCTTTAAGTTTTTTTTAGACAAGACACTTCTTTCAATAATTTTACAAGAGTATTTTGAAGAAGCAGAAGTTTCCTTTCAAGTGACTGAAAGCTATATTCCTTATGATCATTTACGCGGAACTAATTCAAAGTTTCCTTTGAACTATGTAGGATCAGAATCTCGCAGCAATAATGTCTCAGCGAAATTATGAACAACACAACACAACAACGTCGCAGAACAATTTCAGAAATGACATAATAAACGACGTCAGCTAAAATCATGAGAAAAATGTGATGGTCCTGCAAAAATTAGAGATTTTGCGAGAATAACATTTGTAAGTATGCGAGAATGTCGCAAGACATATCCGAAAATAAAGGACAGATTAGCTGTCATCCACTAGGTACTTCCCTATAAATAGTTGTTCAATTGTAAAGGAAAGAGAGAGAGATCTTTTTCTGGGTGAGAAGCAAGTAAATAGGAGAGAGAAAATTTAGAGCAGTGGTTATTCTTGATTTCTTTATCTTTTCTTGTAAGATTGTTCAAAGAATCATCAATAAAATTAAGATTGTTAATCTAAAATGAGCTGAATATTAATGAAATCATATGAGGGGTGTAGTATAGGATTTCCTGCAACTACATAATGGCGCTAGAAACAGGGACCAATGGAAGATTGAAGATTATTCTAGAAAAAATTGAAGATTAATATTGAGATTTGTGAAGATTTGGAGTGATTAATTAAGAATTTTACTTAATCTCTTGCAATTCATTAATATTGAAGAAATGGCTAGAAGAAGAAATACATCAGAACAACCAACTACTGTTAGAAGAAGCAAGAGAATTGCTGGAAGGGAAAGAAGTGAAATGGGAGAATCTAGTATAATGAGAAATAATTGAGAAAATCAAATTCAACCACCAGTTCAAGAAACACTAATACAAGGAAGGAATACAGATTATGATAGAGTGAGTATATACACTTGGAAGTCAAATTCATCAGAAGAAGTAGAAGAAGAGCAGCAAACCAGAAATCATAGATAGCTAGAGAGAAATCAAGAAGCAGATGAAGGAATAATTCATGGAGATGAGGAAATCGGAGCGTTAGAAACGTTGAGACGAAGAATACATGAAGAAGGAAGAGTTGAGGCAGAAGAACGTGCGAATCTAACAAGGAAAAATCATGAATTGAGGATGGAAAATATGAGACTACAGAGTAGAAGATCGAGAAGTATTACAAAATCATATTCAAGATCGACTAGAAGAGAGATAAGGCAAAACTCACCCACAACTAATGCCGAAAATAATATTCAAGAAGAAATATCAAATCCTAATGAAGAACATCGCGAATATAGAGAAAGGAATGATGATCGTTACGTTCCACAAAATGAAACTTTTGATGATAGGCAAAATGATAGAAATCAAGAAAATGGACAACGTCAGGGACAAAATAATCAAGATGGTGAAGGGAATCGAGAGGAAGGAAGGAGAATTTTACATGAGAGAGAAGCTCAAAGAAATCAACAAACGATTGAAGAAGAAATTGAAAGACATTATGCTGAACAAGCACGTTTAATTTGCGAACGTGAAAGATTGAGAGCGAAAATGGAAGAACAAGAGATTCGGGAGACAATTCGCCAGAACAATCACGACAATCGAGAAAGAAGGTGTACACAAAACCGGAATAACGATAATACCAATGAAGAGTATGATAGAGTACAGAGGATGGCTAAAAGACAGCGAATGGAATTGATAAGAAATGAACAAAATCATGGAGGGGAAGATGAGAGACATCATCATATGCGAATTCAAGATAGAGATGAGGAAGAGAATCGCAGAAGAAGACGAGATGAAGATGATGAAGAAGAAATGCAAAATTTCGCGAGAGAAGAAAGACATGAACGCAGAAGAAGGGAGGCGAAATTAAAAAGACCAATGGATCAAAATTCAGGTGTAAATAAACAAATCTTAAAAAATTAGAAGAAATGAGAGGAATGCTAAATAATAGAGGAGAAGTAGGCAGAAGACAATTAGATGAAGCTATAGAAGAAGCTGCGAAAACTCCATTTACAAGGGAAGTACAACTAGGAGGAATACCACCGAAATGCAATTTGCCCGCATTAACCAGCATTTTTGATGGAACAACTTGTGCAATTCAACACATTAAAGCCTACGTGAGGTGCATGTTGCAATGGGAAAATCATGATGCCGTATTATGCAAGTATTTCATCCAGCTTAACAGGGGAGGCGTTAAAATGGTTCGAAGGTCTACCAAAGAATACAATAACATCCTTCAATCATTTGCAGACTACATTCCTGGGGGCATATATAAGTAATAATTCTTCGCGACCTGGTATTGAAGACGTGTTTGGATTAAAACAAAGGATTGGCGAAAGTTTGAAGCACCTAACTAAAAATGGAGGACTATGTGTAGCGAAATGGCTGGCCGTGTGATGAGAGATATCTTATCTTATCATTTATCAATGCTATGTTTGCAACCAACCTATTGTATATCCAAATTTTCAGAGTCAAGAATACAATCACAATGACTGAATTGCGAGAACTTCAGGAAGAATATATTGCTCTAGAGGAAAGGAAAATGAAATGGAATCATACCGGTTGCGAACACCAGTTCACAAACAGCGAATGCAAGCTTATTACCCAAACTAATAAACACAGTGGCGAGCACTTCGCAAGTAACAAGAAGGTGACGGAACAATCAACAGAAACTGGTGGCTATGGGAAGCCGAGATCAAGAGAGTATGAAAGAGAAAGAAATTTCTACAATCGTGGTGGAAATAACAAATTCAAAGACTCGATCAGCCGCAAGAAACTTATGGAGGTCAAAGACAAAACTATAATAGAGGACAAGGAGGTCACAAGGTGGTATGGGAAGAAATCAAGATGCCACCTCTAAATGCAAGTGTGGAGAAAATATGGGAAGCTATAATTTTGATGGAGAATATACCAACACCATGGAACATGGGAACGAACCACCTCCAAACCACAGAAGTCATGAGTTTGTTCTTATCATCATTTTCATGGACATACTACAAATGATTGCAGAAATGTAAAAAGAATTATTCTGAGAATGATAGATCAAGGAAAACTAAACCACTTTTTGGTAGGGCACCCACAATCTCAACCATTGCCACCACCACCAGAGCATCACAAAGTAAACACGATGAAAAAGAAGGAAACATTCTTCATAGAAGTTGGTGCAAAAGCAAAGAATCTATTCTGTCACTCTATCACATTCATACAAGACAATTGAAGATTTTCATGACAATGTTTTGAGTAGAGTGTTCGCAAGAGATAATGATGGAAGAGAAATTATGAATATTGCGAAAATCTCGCCACTAGAGGAATGGCAGAAAAAGATTATTTCTTTTACCGCAGAAGAAATCCCCGAAGGTGAAGAGGTACATGATAATCCATTGGTAGTAAAATTAGAAATTAATCCAAAACCGAAAGAAGATGAGGATGATGAAGCTGAAGATTCATGGGCAATTAATAGGATTCTAATCGATACTGGAAGCTCTGTGAACATCTTATTTTATCATACTTATAAAACTATGGGAGGAAGATGATGATCTTATACCATCAACATATAAGATATATGGTTTTAATGGTACTGCCAACAAGCCTAAAGGGGAGGTTACTATGCGAATTCCATTGAAGGGAATATCTTCTGAAATCCTATTCTGTGTCGTTGATGTAGAATCACCCTACAATGCATTAATTGGTCGACCTTGGCTACATGGGATTCTAGGTGTAGCTTCAACTTTCCACCAGTGCATCAAATTCCCTCACCCCAGCGGTAGGAATCATAAAGGGAGATTGGGTTGAAGGAAAGAGGTGTTACGAAACTGAGGTGAATCCTGCGAAGGAAGAGCAAACAAGAAGGAAAGTTGGCGACAAAAATCAAAGAGACACAAAGAAGTGAGAGGTTGATGGTGGATGCAATCGAAAAAAAAAGAAGAGATGTTGCGAAACTAATGCTAGCTCAGAATAAAAAATGGTGAACATACCACTACCAAGGAAGCAGTAGCAGAAAATAACAAAGAAGCAGAATAACAAAGGTAATGTATGAATGATTTGTTGCGACACTCTCGCAATAAATAAAATTCTCAAAAATACATTTTATTGAATGACAAAATTGAGATTGCGAAATGCAAATACAATATGATGATGTGCAGAATCTCGCAGAGATAATGAATTCTACAAAAACAATCAGAGAACAATGACAAAAGAGAAAGGGGCGAACCTTTATGGCGTACACCCTAGTTCGCGAATACAATTTCGCAAGAGGAAATGTAAGACCTAAAGTACGTCATATAAGGGGGTACCTGTTGCATGGCTCAGGGAAAGGCTACACCGCCACCGGAACCTGAGTCATGGAGATTTGGGGTCAATAAAGCCCATCCGGGAGAGGCACCTTGGATTCTCAGCTTAAGCATATGACTTAGGTTGGGCGACTAAGGTAATAAGGACTCTCCCAAGGAGTGCAGAATCTGATCAAGGCGCCGAGGTACACGGTTGAGTCAAGAGTGCCAGGGGCGTCTGGAGCGTACCTTGCCATTCTTGACAAGTCTTGGCTTATACTGCACTCGGCCCGAAGAAAACCCCACTTAGGGTGCAGTCTCGTAACCATAAACCCTATAGGTAAAAGGGATAAGAGGCTGCGAAAACAACTGGTTGTTGTTAAGACCGGATGGGAGGAGCCAACCTTGTATGGTAGAGGTACGCCTCCTTGAAGGGGCAACCAGGGGGAATAAGGGCGGCACCCTCCATTAGGGAGCTGATAAGTGTCTTAAGACGCAAATGTCATGAGGCTTTTTACTCGCAAGGGTATTAAGGCTTGTCATATTTGTGCAACAATCCTGAAGAGGCAATAATACAAAGAAAAAGATAAGACGAGATCAATGGGTTTTCGCATGAAAGTGCGAAGACGTCCTGCGATTTCGTCGCAAGACGGCAATGTATGGGGCTTTATTTTCGCAAGAATATTTAGGCCTGTCATATTGTCGCAACATTCCTGAAGAGGCCATAATACAAAAGAAAAAGTTAAGGCAAGATCAATGGGTTTTTGCATGAAAGTGCAAGACGTCCTGCGATTTTGTCGCAATGACAAGAGGTGGCATAATAAGACCTTTAATAGGAAGGAAAATAAGACCACACAGGATGAGATTTTGAAAAGAATCAAAATTCACTTCGCATATGATTGCGAAATTATACATAAACAACTGCGAAGTTGAGGCACAAAATAAGAAAAATCTGCAAAATCTCTCATTTGGATACAAATAACAGAGGCAAGTATGGGAATGAATGAAATTAGAAAATGTTATTTGTCTCCACATGATAGATTTACGCAAAAATTAAAAATTAATGATTATGATTAACCATATTGCAAGGAAGAATTGTTTTAATGAATGCAGGTCAAAATGAAAGAAACTCATATATTAAGGAATATGGAACCAAAAGAATTCGCAAATATACAGAAAGAGGAATAAATGTACAAGTATTACAGAAGATTAAAGAAAGAAACAAAGACTACTTCTTAGTTGATCCTTCATCATCTTCATCAGACTTGTTCCCTTCTTCTTGCATCAGAACTTTATCTCCATCAGAACCTTCATCACCATCAGATTCTTCATCATCAGCTTCGCTATCAGAAATAGTCAGACTAGGAATGTTCTTTGGGATCTCCTCCAAGAGACAAGGATAATCAGAATGAGGAATACTATGGTCATCACAAACCATTTGAATAGTTTGATTGCGAAAATGCATAGCATCGTTCTTAAAGTTCGCAACAGTGATCTTGATTTGATTCTTTAATCTAGAATACTTGTCGTTGCGAGAAGAAAGATTCTTTGCGAGTTCCTCTTTTTCAGCTTCAAGTTCCTCAATTTTTCGCGATATCTACTTTCAGAATCTGCGAGCAAAAGGCAATCAATTAATAACTTGATGAAAATTCATAAGAAACAAAAGATTAGTGAAGAAGAACAGTTAATAACCTTCTCTGTCAGAAATCATATCTCTAATCAAGGTTATGCTCAACTTGGAGACTAACATTTACACCTAAATCTTTTCTGGCATCGTCTAAGATTTTCGCAGCCCAAGCGAATTCATCCTCATTATTATAAGGAACGAGAACGAATTTGGTTTTCTCTTTCGCAGAGCTCGGTATTCTTGCGGTTAGCTTCATCTCGTTCAAGTTGAACTTCAAGAAGGGTCTCTTGGAATTTCGCCAAAGCCTTAGCACCTTGATCAGAGATGCGATCCTTATCATCTATGAGACCGCTAATTTTGGTTCTTAGCTCATTGATTTTCTCTTTAGAATTAAGAAAGACGCTTAAATCGGTTGGCTAAGCCTAAACTAGATCTATGGTCAATCTCTAAGAGGCGAAATTTGGATCTCAGTTCATTCAGAGAAAGAGATGAAATTTATCATTTGAGAAACTATTTAAAGATTTATTAAGACGCTCAAGAAGGGTATCATTATCCAAGGCATTAGGAAATGAACGAAGAATGGTAGCTTCATCAGAAAACCATAAATGTCTGCAAAAAGGATCAATTAAATAAGATAAAACAACAGGATGAATGAATGAAGGGAAAGGAGAAAAGTAACATACCATAGAGTTGATTATTAGCTTGCTGAAGACTAGAGATTTTATTCTTACGAAGAAGAATCAATTTCTAGTTGTTTGTTCTTCTCGCGAAGACTTTGACTTCATTCCAGTTCCTCATTCTTTGCACGAAATTGAAGATTCTTCTTTTCAAGAATTTCGCGTCTCCTCTCCAGATCTGAGGCAACAGCGAAAGAAGCTTTTCCCCTGCGAGAAAATGTAAAAAGTATTAAAATAGAAAGAGATTTTGAGTTACTAATGAAGAAGTAAAAGATGAAAGCATACCAGACTATTAAGAGAATGCAGGAAATTGGGAGTCACTGATCTAGAAACTCCGCGAAGAGAATTATCACCATCCATAAAGGAACATCGCAAATTGTAGCGAGAGCTTTGCAGGTATTAGCGAATTGACTATCTCCCATTCCTTGCAAAAATCAGAAAAGAGGCCAGAGAGCTTAGCCATAGAAGATTCAGATGGAGAATCTTCATTTGCAGCAAGGTCATCATTATCCTCATCACTCTCAGTTTTCATGAGAAGGAATATTTGAAGGAGAGGAAGAACGGATTTTTCTTTCTTTGAAGGAGGAGCAGTTGGTTTTTCCCTGCGAAGAGCACCTTTGCCTTTATCACCAGTCTTCGCAACATTGGCAGGCTCTTCTATTTCAGCAATAATCTTCACACACAGATAGAAATAAGAAATAAGGCAACAATATACTGTTTAAAATCATAAGAGAATATTTCTTACCTCATCTGTGTATGAGCGAAGAGCTAACAAGGTACTAGCCTTCCCAGTCCTGTGATAGCTATCTTTCAGTTTCTGGATCTGTAGAATGTCGCAAGAATCAGCGAACAAAAGAATAAAGACAAATAAAGAAATGTAAAGTGGAAACTGGAAGAAAATACCTCTTTCTCCTTCTCGGGCCAAGAGAATACCCAAGGTTGATAGAGCGAGATTCTCAGGAAGAACATTTGACCCAGCAATGTAAGGTCCTTTCAGCATCAAGGGAAAAACACACCATTTATCATCTTTGGATTGGCGAGGAGTTGTGTTCTTACCAGAATGCCAATCAATGTCTTGCATGAGTATTTTAGCTTCATCAATATCTTTCCTTTTCAAGCGAATACCCCAGCGAGTATTCTCTTTCTTCATGGAGATCAATTCGTAATTCTCAAAGAAACTCGCTACTGTATATTTTTCAGCGATTATCTCCAAGTCTGCGAATTTAGGATCCCTAAGTTCTTTGTAATAAAGAGAACCTTTACCATCACCACGGTTAGCGAACTCCAGCATCAGACGGATGCAATCCCCACTCAATTAGAAGATAGCTCGCGAGAATCCCGAGTGAGAGAGAATTTCATAGAATAGAGGAATGTCTGGGTCATAAAGAGGAATGGAGAGACCTGCGACAATTTTACCTAGCGAAATTATGATTGATTGATCATCACAATATTGATCAGAGAAAAGTTTGATAGAAAGAATTGACTTGGCACTTTCACCAGGAATGGTAGAAAGTGTGAAACCTTTCTCAGCAAGATCTTTTTGGATGTCTTTTAAATTTTTCTTCTGTTTATGGCCACTTGAAGGAATATCTGAATATAAAGTATGGGAATGGATAAAAAGTAAGAAGATTGAAGAGGGAAGAATTACAGTAGCAAAACTTACGGAAGAACAATAGAGTTGCAGAGATGGAGAATAAAAAGAGAAGAGAAAGTAAAAAGAAAATGGAAAGAAGAGTAAGAAGAATATATAAAGAAATTTTTTACTTGAAGAAATAAACACCATTAATGCGAAAAGACGTAAGCGGTTGAAAAGCAACGGTTACAGAAGACGTGTCAAGAAATAGATGGAAGAAAGAATACGTGTGATAAATACAGAATATGAAGAGATGAACAGTTGTGCAATTTCTCACATCATTCTCTACTTCGCAGAGAAGATATGAGAAGAGGCAAGATGTAGGATCAGAATCTCGCAGCAATAATGTCTCAGCGAAATTATGAACAACACAACAACGTCGCAGAACAATTTCAGAAATGACATAGTAAACGACGTCAGCTAAAATCATGAGAAAAATGTGATGGTCCTGCAAAAATAATAGAGTTTGCGAGAATAACATTTCTAAGTATGCGAGAATGTCGCAAGACATATCCGAAAATAAAGGACATATTAGCTGTCATCCACTAGGTACTTCCCTATAAATAGTTGTTCAATTGTAAAGGAAAGAGAAAGATCTTTTTCTGGGGGAGAAGCAAGTAAATAGGAGAGAGAAAATCTAGAGCAGTGGTTATTCTTGATTTCTTTATCTTTTCTTGTAAGATTATTCAAAGAATCATCAATAAAATTAAGATTGTTAATTTAAAATGAGCTGAATATTAATGAAATCATATGAGGGGTGTAGTGTAGGATTTCGTTCAACTACATAATGGCGCTAGAAACAGGGAGGATGAAGATCGAAAGTTGAAGATTGTTGTTGAGATTATTCAAATCAAGAAAATGATTAAACAAATCAGTGAACCAGTTAAAAGAAGAATGATTAGAGTCAATGAAGATGACAAAAGATTGGAGTGTAATATGATACCAAAAACAATGGTTAATGAATTCCATGAAAATATCAAAAGAAGAATACATAAACGAAATTTTGAAGGAAGGAAGGTTATGGCGGTAGAAAAGACATCACCCTTGAGAGATTGGGAAAAGAAAAAAATCACGTTCATGGCGGCAGAAATACCAAAAGAAAATTTGAACCACACATCTCCATTGGTTATTACAGTGCCTATTACGCGAAAAGAGAAGGGGACAACAACAAAATCCACGGAAGAATGGATATTAAATAGAACTTTAGTCGATACAGGAAGTTCAGTAGATATAATATTTTATCATGCGTTCAAGGGAATGGGATTTAAAGTTGAAGAAATGTCCAGTTCAACATATCTTGTTCATGGCTTTGGAAAATCCACAACAAAACCTAAAGGAGAAATAGTGGTACGAATTCCATTAGGAGAGATCGAAACACACGGTGATACTATGCATGGTGGATATGGAATCGCCATATAATATGTTGCTAGGAAGACTATGGATACATGCAATAAAAGTTGTAGTATCAACGTTGCATCAATGTATTAAATTCCCCACACCAAATGGAATAGGTGAAATCAGAGGAGATGTTGACAATGCGAAATTATGTCATCAAATTGCAGTAAAGCATTATGAAGGACGGGTAAAAAAGAAACAATTTCGCAGAAAGTTGGCAAATGAGGCAAAGAAAGAAGAAGAATTTAGAGTATACACGATAAGGGAAAAAGAAGGCAGGGGAATACCCAGCGAAATTTCGGAAGAAGGAGAAGGACCTGTGAAAACAATAAAAGAACCAACACAAATGGGAGAACCCAAGTCCAGTTACACTGCCGCATAACCAACAAAAGAAGTAAACGTTGGGACTATAGAAGAACCTCTAATATTGAGAATTGGAACCAAGATGGATGTTGAAGAAGAAGAAAGAACTGTTAACCTTTTGCGAGAATATAAAGACGTTTTCGCAGGGAGCATGGATGAGATACCAGGAATAGATCCATCAATTGCATGTCACAAGTTGGAGATTAACAAGAATGTGAGACCATTTAAACAAAGAATAAGAAAAATCGCAACAGCTTACCATTCCCAAATAGAAGAAGAACTACATAAAATGCTTGATGCAGGAATCATAAGAGAAGCTAAATACCTAGAGTGGATAGAGAATATGGTCATTGTCCCAAAGAAAAACAAAGGAATAAGGATTTGCATAGATTTCACTGATTTAAACAAAGCTTGCCCTAAAGATAGTTTTCCGTTACCAGATATTCCTCAAATGGTGAAATCCGCAGCGGGAAATGATAGGGTATCGTCTTTAGATGGGTACAAAGGATATAACCAGATCCCTCTCGCTGAAGAAGATCAAGAGAATACTGCTTTCTTCTCCCCTAGAGGTTTATATTGTTACACGAAAATGCCATTTGGTTTGCGAAATGCGGGAGCAACATACCAAAGAATGGTAGAGAAGGTGTTCGCGAAATGGATACACAAAACATTAGAAGTATACGTGGACGACATGTTAGTAAAGAGTAAAGAAGCCAAAGACCATGTACAGGACCTGAGGGAGATTTTTGAACAAATGCGGCAATATAACATTAAACTGAATCCTGAGAAATGTACCGTTGGAGTTGCATCGGGAAAAGTTTTAGGCTACATTGTATCAAAGGAAGGAATACAGGTTGATCCAGAAAAAGTGCAAGCAGTTCGTGACATGCCAACACCATCAACAATAAAAGATGTACAGAAGTTTAATGGACTTTTAGCTTCGTTGGGGAGATTCATCTCGCGATCATCAGACAAATGCAAATATTTTTTCGATATACTCAAGAAGGGTGCGAAATTCAAATGGACTGCTGAATGCGAAAAAGCTTTTCAAGGGATCAAAGAACATCTTATGAATACAACTATTTTACAAAAAGAAGAATCTGGAGAATAATTATTGATCTATCTTGCGACGACGTCGCATGCGTTAAGTGCCGTGTTATTGCGAATAGACGCAGGAGTGGAGAAACCCATCTATTACATTAGCAAAACTTTTAATACTGCCGAGAAGAATTACTCAAAGATTGAGAAGCTAATCTTAGCATTAGTTTATGCATCATTTAAGCTCCGCATATATTTTCAAGCGCACAAGATAAAGGTATTAACAAAAGTACCAATTGAATCAGTGATGAAGAATTCAAAAAGATCAGGAAGAGTGGAGAGATGGAATGCACAAGTAGGCCACTTTGATATTAAATATGAAATTTTGTCTTCACCAAAATCACAAGTTGTTGCATATTTCTTAGCAGAATTCCCTTTAGAAGAAGATGAAGCCGTAAAAGAAATGATGGACATAGAAGAAGAACACGGAGATCCAAAAGACTTATTAACAGAACCAAATAGATGGGAGATACTGGTAGATGGATCATCAAATGAAGAAGGCTATGGAGTTGGAATTGTTTTAATTTCTCCAGAAGGAGTGAAGATGGCTTTTTCATTCAGATTGGAATTCACATCTACTAATAACGAAACGGAATATGAAGCTGTGATACATGCCATAAAGTTCGCAACAGAAATGAAACTAGAAAATGCCAGGATCACTAGTGATTCGCAGCTAGTTATTCGCCAAATAAAGGGAGAGTACACTACAAATGAACCATCCTTGAAGAAATACAAGAAGCTCGTTGAAGAATTGTCAGCGAAAATCCCAAATATAAAATGGAGGCACATTTCAAGAAAGGATAACAGACTCGCGGACGCTTTTGCTTTCATCTCAAGCATGATGACAGATCCAACTGCGAGATGCATAAAAATACAAACACTTGTGTCACCATCAATCAATAAAGAAGAAGAAGAAGTAAACGTGATGATAATAGACGGTGAAGAAGAAGAACAAACGAACAATATCGCAGATTGGAGAACATAACTTCATGCATATTTGGCGAAAGGAGAAACACCAAGAAATAGATTGGAAGCACACAAGTTAAAAATCCGCGCAACGAATTATGAATTAAGAGATGGGATGTTATACCGAAAATCTTTTAATGGACCATCACTTAGATGTTTAACACGAGAGGAAGGAGAAAAAGTGCTAAAAATGTTACATAGTGGGGATGCTGGCAATCATAGCGGGGGAAGATCTTTAGCACATAGAGCAAAAATACAAGGCTATTACTGGCCATACATGCACGAAGATGCAAAACAAATATCAAGACGTTGCGAAGATTGTCAACGGCATGGAAAGAAAATACATGCACCTGGAGCACCATTGTCATCTTCAACCAGTGTGTGGCCTTTTGGGAAATGGGGCTTAGATATTGTGGGACCATTTTTACCAGGTTCTGGACAAAGAAGATACTTAATAGTCGCAACAGATTATTTCACAAAATGGACAGAAGTGAAGGCAGTACAGCATATTCGCGACAAAGATATCTTTACATTCATATTCAAAAATATCATTTGCAGATTCGGAATTCCTGCGCAGTTGGTATCTGATAATGGGAAACAGTTTGAAGGACAGAACATAGAAATGTTACTTAATGCATTTAAGATAAAATGTGGAAAGTCTACTCCTTTGTATCCACAAGCTAATGGGCAGGTAGAGGCAACAAACAAAACAATTGCAGATATATTAAAGAAGAAATTGGAAGGAAATCATAGAGCATGGTGCGAACAAGTACATAATGCAGTATGAGCTTATAATACAACTAGAAGAGAAGCTATTGGAATGTCACCTTTTTGTTTAACATACGGAGTTGAAGCGGTGTTACCAACAAAAGTTGTTATTCCGACAACAAAGAGAGAAGCTTGGGAGAAAAATCTTAATGCGGGTTTGATCTTAAACAAACTTGATGAATTAGAAGAAAAAAGAGAAAGAGCTTTACAACATATGGAGAATTATCATCGAAGATTAGCCCGGGAATATAATAAACGTGTCAAAGTACGCGAATTCCAACCAGGAGATTTAGTTCTGCGAGAGACACCAATATATCAGCGAGAAAATGGTGGAAAATTAGCGGAAAATGGGATGGACCTTACATCATTAAGGAGATAGTTGGAACAAGAGCTTATAAATTAATGGATCCAGAAGGTAGAGATGTAGGTCATAGACTTGACAGACCATGGAACAGGTTGTACTTAAAAGATATTATCCGTAAGAAGCTTTGAGAAGTTATGGATTCTGAAAGAATAATTGCGAGATTATTCATATCAAAACAAGATCATGATGTGCGAAACTTTCGCAGATATAATCATAGAACAATGACATAAAAGAAAGGGGCGAACCTTTATGGCGTACACCCTAGTTCGCAAATAAAATTTCGCAAGAGGCAAATGTAAGACCTAAAGTACGTCATATAAGGGGGTACCTGTTGCATGGCTCAGGGAAAGGCTACACCGCCACCGGAACCTGAGTCATGGAGATTTTTGGGGTCAATAAAGCCCATCCTGGAGAGGCACCTTGGATTCTCAGCTTAAGCATATGACTTAGGTTGGGCGACTAAGGTAATAAGGACTCTCCCAATGAGTGCAGAATCTGATCAAGGCGCTGAGGTACACAGTTGAGTCAAGAGTGCCAGGGGCGTTTGAAGCGTACCTTGCCATTCTTGACAAGTCTTGGCTTATACTGCACTCGACCCGAAGAAAACCCCACTTAGGGTGCAGTCTCGTAACCATAAGCTCTATAGGTAAAAGGGATAAAAGGATGCGAAAAAAACTGGTTGTTGTTAAGACTGGATGGGAGAAGATAACCTTGTATGGTAGAAGTACGCCTCCTTGAAGGGGAAACCAGGGGGGAGATAAGGGCGGCACCCTCCATTAGGGAGCTGATAAGTGTCTTAAGATGCAAATGTCATGAGGCTTTTTACTCGCAAGGGTATTAAGGATTGTCATGTTTGTGCATGAATCCTGAAGAGGCGATAATACAAAAGAAAAAAGATAAGACGAGATCAATGGGTTTTCGCATGAAAGTGCGAAGACGTTCTGCGATTTCGTCGCAAGACGACAATGTCATGGGGCTTTATTTTCGCAAGAATATTTAGGCCTATCATATTGTCACAACATTCCTGAAGAGGCCATAATACAAAAGAAAAAGTTAAGGCATGATCAATGAGTTTTTGCATGAAAGTGCAAGAATGTCCTGCAATTTTGTCGCAATGACAAGAGATGGCATAATAAGACCTTTAATTAGGAAGACAAAATAAGACCACATGAAAAAAAAAATATTTATAAGTATTCATAAAAGATCATTTCTCGCAAGAAAGATAATGAGAGGAAAGTATGGGAATCAATAAACAAGAGGCATTATCTTTCTCACCAGCAAAATACTAAAAGGGAAAATTAATTCTAAAGTTGGTTGAAGAATATTATTCGCAAAAAATAATAAAGATGAGACAATTCAAGAAGATAGAACTAGATAAGAATCTCATGCTTCAATATTAATTCCAGTAGAAGGAGATAATAGACGTTCTTCGCCAATGTTCTCATTATCGCCAACCTCTCCTTCATTTCGATTATGATCTTCACCTTGATTATCGCCAGCAATTACTTCTTCAGAAGAGATTTCTTTTTCGTTTTCATCTTGATTAGCACCAGCAGTTGCTTCCTTAGAAGGAATCTCTTCTCCATCTTCCAAAAGACTATCCTCTGCACCACTTTCATAATCATAATCACTGTCAGTAGGACGAGGAACTTCATCATAATCTACTTCCAAAGGTTCGATTGATGAAGGAGGAAGAGATTTAGACAATAAAATATCATTTACAAGGACTTCAGCCCGGAGATGAACTTGACGAAGAAGTGCTCTCTGATGATTCCTATCTTGAATATCCTTAAAGTAAGCAAGATAATCAAGTCTTCTTTCTGATCGGTCGCGAGAACCAGTAAGGACAGAGACGAGTAATGAATTTTCTTTGCGAATTTTGGCATATTTAGCCTCCAAAACAGAAATGGAGGAATGAAGATTTTTCTCAGACTCTGCGAAAAGTAGAATACAAAATTTCAGTAAAATGAAGAACTCAAAAATATATGACAAAGAAAAGATAGTTAAGGTAGTCAAACTATTATGACTACCTTCCTTTTGCGAAATAAGATGTTGAATCAAGTTCAGACAACTATTCTCCCAACGGTCCATCGCATCATCAAATTTATCTTCAACTAAACCTTTAAGTCGAGACTGAAGATTCTTCTCTTTAGAAATAAGAAAGACATTTTTCTTCGCAAGAGAAGAATAAGATTCTTCTAATTTGGAATATTTTTCTTTAAGTTGATTCGCCTTTACACTTAAAGCTATTCTACCTTGAATGAGTGTATCTCTTTCAGCGATAGATGAATCTGTTACTTCTTTAAGTTCATTTCTCAAAGAGCGAAGAGATTGCTCTTGGTCATCACATACTTTTTGAAGGATGCTAAGTTGTTGCGAAGATATCGCCATCTTATTTAAACAGTTTTATTCTCATTTGATAAAGATTCCATCCCAAGATTAGCTTTAGTTAAAGAATAAGAGAGGCGAGATATTTCATTACTTAATAAATCTTGCCTCCGAACTAATTGGGTATTTTTGTTGGTAAGATTATTTATATGATCAACAAAGTATGAATAGAGGTTATCTAATTGGTTATATTGATCCATCAAAATCTCTTTATCAACACGGGCTTTTTCAACAGCGTATTCAAATTGATATCTCTCCATTACTCGTTTCTCGTTTAAAGCTTAACATGCGAAAGAGGGATTTCAAGGATAATTAAATATGGAAAGGATAAAATCATTAGAAAGGCAAATTGAAGACACAGATAAGGAAAACATACCTCTCAGTTCATCATTCTTCTTGCGAAGGTTGTCGCGATCCAGCAAAACATTATGAAGCTTTTGATTTTCGAGGCAAAGAACATTACACTCTTTTTCCAAAGCTGTTTGCGAAGCAGCTCTGTCAGAACCGAAATACTTACTCAGAATTTCGCAAATACCAGACTTGACAGGATCAATGAGAAATTTCTTGCCATCATCCAGGACTTCAGACAAAACTTTGAAAGCAATATATATTCCTTCCACGGTTTCTTTCAAAAAAGGGAAGAGGCTCAGGTAGAGAACTGGCAATGATAGAAGGTTGAGAAACATTATCAATAGGAGGAAAAGAAGTTTCATTCATAGAAGGATCAATAATGAGGGTTTAAATCATTGAAAGGTCAGTTGAAGAAATGAAATCTGAGGCAGCCTTTTCGCGAATTGGAGATAATGGTTTAACTTGCGAAGATGTCGCAGGAGATTTAGAAGAGATAAGTAAATTGAATGGAACAGAGATTTCAACGATTTTAAGGTGGCGAGATTTCTTGAGAGGTTTATTGACATCCTTATCACCCTGCGAATTACAATCCAGATAAGAAACAGAGGCAACAACATTGTTATTATAAAAGAATAATGTTTCTTACTACCTTCTGATTCGCAGACTTTCTTTTGTGTACGACAATCTTATGCTACGATTTGAGAATATTAGGGTTCTGAACCGTAAATTTGGTGTTGGAGCCGTTTTTGCTGAAATAACAACAATATGGGAATTACATAAGAAACATCATTAAATAAAGCAGTAAGAAAGATCAATTTCAACAAAACCCATAAGAAAGAAAAAAGAAAATTAACCTCGACGAATCCATGGAAGACACCAGCAGGAGGATTAATTCGTAAAAATTAAGAAAGTTACGAACAATGAAGATCTTCAGAGGGAACAATATGGAGATGAAGATGAAAATAAAAAGAGTAAAAGAAGAAGAAAGAAGAAAAGTTGCAATGACAGAATTTACGGAAGAATAATAGAGTTGCAGAGATGAGAGAATAAAAAGAGAAGAGAAAGTAAAAAGAAAATGGAAAGAAGAGTAAGAAGAATATATAGAGAGGATTTTCTACTCGAAGAAATAAACACCATTAATACGAAAAGACGTGAGCGGTTAAAACATAACGGTTATAGAAGACGTGTCAAGAAATAGATGGAAGAGAGGATACGTGTGATAAATGCAGAATATGAAGAGATGAACAGTTGCAGCATTTCTCACATCATTCTCTACTTCGCAGAGAAGATATGAGAAGAGGCAAGATGTAGGATCAGAATCTCGCAGCAATAATGTCTCAGCGAAATTATCAACAACACAACACAACAACGTCGCAGAACAATTTCAGAAATGACATAATAAACGACGTCAGCTAAAATCATGAGAAAAATGTGATGGTCCTGCAAAAATTAGAGAGTTTGCGAGAATAACATTTATAAGTATGCGAGAATGTCGCAAGACATATCCAAAAATAAAATACATATTAGCTGTCATCCACTAGGTATTTCCCTATAAATAGTTGTTCAATTGTAAAGGAAAGAGAGAGATCTTTTTCTGGGGGAGAAGCAAGTAAATAGGAGAGAGAAAATCTAGAGCAGTGGTTATTCTTGATTTCTTTATCTTTTCTTGTAAGATTGTTCAAAGAATCATCAATAAAATTAAGATTGTTAATCTAAAATGAGTTGAATATTAATGAAATCATAGAGGGGTGTAGTGTAGGATTTCCTGAATTTAGGATCATCATTATCCTCATCATTCTCATCACTCTCGGAATTCTCACGAGAAGGAATATTTGAAGGAGAGGAAGAACGAATTTTTCTCTTCTTTGAAGGAGGAGCAGTTGGTTTTTCCCTGCGAAGAGCACCTTTTCCTTTATCACCAGTCTTCGCAACATGGGCAGGCTCTTCTATTTCAGCAATAACCTTCACACACAGATAGAAATAAGAAATAGAGGCAACAATATACTGTTTAAAATCATAAGAGAATATTTCTTACCTCATCTGTGTATGAGCGAATAGCTAACAAGGTACTAGCCTTCCCAGTCCTTTGATAGCTATCTTTCAGTTTATGGATCTGTAGAATTTCGCAAAAATCAGCGAACAAAAGAATAAAGATAAATAAACAAATGTAAATTGGATGAAACTAAAAGAGACATACCTCTTTCTCCTTCTCGGGCCAAGAGAATACCCAAGGTTGATAGGAAGCGAGATTCTCAGGAAGAACATTTGACCCAGCAATGTAAGGTCCTTTCAGCATCAAGGGAAAAACACACCATTTATCATCTTTAGATTGGCGAGGAGTTGTATTCTTGCCAGAGTGCCAATCAATGTCTTGCATAAGTATTTTAGCTTTATCAATATTATCTTTCCTTTTCAAGCGAATACCCCAGCGAGTATTCTCTTTCTTCATGGAGATCAATTCGTAATTCTCAAAGAAACTCGCTACTGTATATTTTTCAGCGATTATCTCCAAGTATGCGAATTTAGGATCCCTAAGTTCTTTGGAATAAAGAGATCCTTTACCATCACCACGGTTAGCGAACTCCAGCATCAGACGGATGCAATCCCCACTCAATTGGAAGATAGCTCGCGAGAACCTGAGTGAGCGAGAATTTCATAGAATAGAGGAATATCTGGGTCATAAAGAGGAATGGGGAGATCTGCGAGAATTTGACCTAGCGAAATTATGATTGGTTGATCATCACAATATTGATCAGAGAAAAGTTTGATAGAAAGAATTGACTTGGCACTTTTACCAGGAATGGTAGAAAGTGTGAAACCTTTCTCAGCAAGATCTTTTTGGATGTCTTTTAAATTTTTCTCAAATTTATGGCCACTTGGAGGCATATCTGAATATAAAGTATGGGAATGGATAAAAAGTAAGAAGATTGAAGAGGGAAGAATTACAGTAGCAGAACTTACGGAAGAACAATAGAATTGCAGAGATGAGAGAATAAAAAGAGAAGAGAAAGTAAGAAGAATATATAAAGAAGAGTAAGAAGAATATATAAAGAAAAATTTTTACTCGAAGAAATAAACACCATTAATGCGAAAAGACGTGAGCGGTTGAAAAGCAGCTGTTACAGAAGACGTGTCAAGAAATAGTCGGAAGAAAGAATACGTGTGATAAATACAGAATATGAAGAGAAGAACAGTTGCGGCATTTCTCATCTTAATTCTCTACTTCGCAGAGAAGATATGAGAAGAGGCAAGATGTAGGATCAGAATCTCGCAGCAATAATATCTCAGCGAAATTATGAACAACACAACAACGTCGCAGAACAATTTCATAAATGACATAATAAACGACGTCAGCTAAAATTATGAGAAAAATATGATGGTCCTGCAAAAATTACAGAGTTTGCGAGAATAAAATTTGTAAGTATGCGAGAATGTCGCAAGACATATCCGAAAATAAAGGATAGATTAACTGTCATCCACTAGGTACTTACCTATAAATAGTTGTTCAATTGTAAAGGAAAGAGAGAGATCTTTTTCTGGGGGAGAAGCAAGTAAATAGGAGAGAGAAAATCTAGAGCAGTGGTTATTCTTGATTTCTTTATCTTTTCTTGTAAGATTGTTCAAAGAATCATCAATAAAATTAAGATTGTTAATTTAAAATGAGATGAATATTAATGAAATCATATGAGGGGTGTAGTGTAGGATTTCCTGCAACTACAAACTAAATTTCGTTTGATCATTAGTAGACATAGAAGGAGGTTTTTCATTCTTTCCTGACTTGATGCAATTAGGAATACTACCTTCATCATCATGATCTATTTCAGATGTGATCAAACACGTCTTGTCATCACGATCTGTAAAAGTCGAGCAAGGACTTTTAGTTTCTCCATCCGAAGAGATTATAACAGAATCATTAATCAGAGTCATAGATTGAACTTCTTGTTCTTGATTAAGTGTTTTATCAAGAGCTTCTACTTTGACAGAGATATCCATATTTTTTTTTGGCCAGAATATTTAGCCTAGTTTAATTGGGGGCCATAACTTCTAATTGGGGGCCATGCACTACGGGACAAAAAAGGTCACCCAATCCTAATTTGGGTCACCCCTTAAAAAAATATTTTCTAAATGGCAAAACTGCCCTTTTATGATTAGTATTAGAAATTAATTAGTTTGATTAGTGTGGTAAGTGTATTTAGATTAAAATCTGATTTTAGGAAAAAAAAATTGTGGAAAATGTGTGTTATGTGTTTTATGTGTTGAGAAGAAGAGGAGGAGTTTTGAGAGGAAAACCTAGGGTTTTTACAAATGAGTGATTCAAGTGGAGGGAATGAGATTGGTGAAGCTTCAAATAACAACAATGATTGTGTTGATGGTAAGATTGTCTCAACTAAAGATATGGGTTGGATGTTTGATGAGGAGATGTTGATAGAGGAAGGCATGAAAAATGGTTGGAATGAAGATCCCATTGCTCAAGATGAAGGAACCAACACTCAAAATGAGGAACCCCAAGCTCAAAACAATCAGGTAAACATCTTATACCCTTTGATTTGTCTGTTTGTTTCTCCAAGTGGTCGAATCATCCACACTATGGAACAACTCAGAGAAAGGGTCGTCACAGTCGGGGGGTGTATACCCAAACGACTCTCTGAGGTCGTCATTATATTGACACTACCAATAACGAATCAAACCTGCAACTTTTCCAGGTTATGAAAAATCGTTAGGGTAGTGTGCTAAACATTGGCGATCCTTTTTAACTAGGTCACTTAGAGTCGTTTTGTTGTTTTGTTTACACATAGACGACTCTAAAACCAAGACTCTCTGTAAAAAGTAACACTTAGGGTCGTCATACATGTAGTCATGTGAAATGACGATCCTAGCTATCAATTACTAATTTCTTTTAGAGTTGTCATACATGTAGTCATATGAAATGACGATCCTAGCTATCAATTACTAATTTCTTTTAGAGTCTTTAGTTTGATTAGTTATATAAAGTAACGACCCTTGCACTAGATTCTCATAATTTTTGCTTTCATAGAATCATTTCATTGAATCGTAAAAGGCATACATCTCGCATAGCGTTGCATTGAAGGAAATGAAATACAATAGATAATAAAGGTGCACTTATACACTTAATCATATATGGCGTAGTTATATCTAGTGCCTTCCAAGATAAAGTAGCAATCGTGGAGCTCAAACTTTTCCCCACGAAGCTCCTCATAATAGTGATACGCCTTCCCCAACTGAAAATGCAAATATACTTAGTTAGTGTCGATCAAAGCTTTTTATAAGTTTTACCTCTTGTTCAAATACTTACTCTTACAACACTCAGCATATCCGGAAAGGCTTCCCTAACAGCCTTAAGTTCTCTTTTCAAAATACCACACTCGAATTGTATCTTCTGGAAGCGTTCCTTGACTTGTTTCAAATACCTTGAGTTGCAATTTCCGTCCAACGCCACAAAAACGATGAATACGCGGTTCCACCAAGCATCCGATGTTTCATCAATGTCTTTGTCTAGACTTTCAAAGTGGTTAGTGACTGTTTTCCAAGCTATTGTAGTGGCACAATTCTCTTCATTAGTGAATGGAGTCATGATATTTCTCTTTTTTTTGCTCTTAAATGGTAATTAAATGAGAAGGAGAAGAGGAAGTTGATAATTAGGGTTTTGATATGGAATAGGTGATATATGGGCCTCTATATATAGAATGGAGCGACCAAACTGCCTCAACCACATTTGGTTGAGTTAAATTCAAAAATAAATGCAACCAATAACATGAATCGTTAATCCGTAAAGATTAAAACCAAACGACTCTTCATATGTACCAGAGAACGACTCTTAGAGTCGTTGTTTTATATGTATACAAGGTGACAATTCAAGGTGAAAACTGGGCAGAGTTGGTTATATCTATCAATGTAGAGTCGTCACTTTATAAAAAGAGTCGTCATATGTCGAGAAAAGGGTTGTTTGTCTACAGAAAATCTGGGTGACGACTTAAAGAGTCGTTCACCAGTAAATTATGCTGACGACTGTCTGGGTCGTCATATTAACATCTTACAGAGTGACAACCCTATACTGATTTTGTTGTTCTTTTTCCGTAGTTGATTGTACGGGTGATCTCTCAACCTGAACCCCTCGGCACTGTCGGCCCGGATACCTCCCAAGCATATATGACTGATTTGGTACGTTTTTATTGTTTGAGTCAATGTATATCCATAAGAAAATTGTTTAATTAGTGTTTTATAATGAACATGTTATTTGTATAATGTAGACGTGGAAAACAAAGGCTGAGGTCAAGGAATGGATTATTTCCAAGGAAAAAGAGAATATGTGCGTAATTGTTCAAAGCAAACACGTTGATTGTAAGCAAATGAAGATGTTATGCGAGAGAGCGGGGGATAAGGAAGAAAGTCACAAAGGGAAGAACTACAAGTATGTGAAGAAGACGACGAGGGTCTACAAAACTTCGTCGAAGAAGATAAAATGCCCCTTCAGGATTGTTTTCAAAAGGCATCCCGAAACTCTACTATGGTGGATGTATAGTATTCCGGATGGTCGTCACAACCATCCTCCACCTAGTACTCTTTTAGGGCACCCAGCATATGCCCGATCGAAACCACATCAAATAGAAAAGGTTCGGCAGATGAAGCGATGTAGGCCCCTTAAGATTCTAAATGCAATAAATGTGGAAGATAAGTCAAACTTGTCTATTCTTTCCACAATCTACGCTGCCAAAGCAACGATCAAGAGAACTGAATGGGATGGTAGATTAATTATGCAACAATCAGAGTGGTTGGCAGAAAAACATAACTATGACATGCAAACAAGGGTCGGTCCGGGCGACAAAGTGACTCATATTTTTCTTTCCCATCCTAGGATGATGGATTTGGCACAGTGCTTTTACCAGGTCTTGTTCATAGATTGCACCTATAAAACCAACAAGTATAACATGTCGTTGTTGAACGTGGCTATTCATACTTCGGATAAGCAAGCATTCACCGTGGCATGGTGCTTTATGGAAAAGGAAGAAATAGAAGACTATGTTTGGGCTTTGGAACAAGTTACCTGGAAGACAAACAATTGCTACGCGGGGTTTCGCACCAAGTGTCATGGTGGGCAATAAAGCATATGATGGCTGAACTTCACAGATTTCGAGCGAAAGCTTCAAGTGGAAAAGTGATGAACTGTAATTGTACAACTGAGACGTGGCTTGGCCTCCCGTGTAGACATAAGCTTGGTGGTTACAAGTCGCTCATTCCTATTGAAGATATCGATCCTTTGTGGAAGCAACTTTCATTCACCCCTAATCCCACAGGAGCCGCTGATGAACAATTTGGAGACCTTGAGATTGGCAAGTATATCAATGAGAAATATCAAAAAGCGCATTGTGCAGGAATACATATATTGGTTTCTAATCTGTGTCTGGCTGCTCGTAAGAGCTTGGGAGTAGAAGAAGAGTCAATCAAACAAAAACCACCGGGCAGACCAACAACAAAAAAATCATTTAGAGAAACTGTGAAGGCGGCCAAGAGTTGCAAAACTGACCCGTCATGTCATGATTATGTCCAGGCGGAATATACAGAGTATGAGAAGTCTCTCCTCCCCAAGGCAAAGGGTCGACCATGGATGTTGCAGAGCATGTGGTCGGTACCCAGAAAAGACAAACTAGTGGAATGGTGACCATAAGAGGAATTAAGGGAAATCCGCGCACCCCTAGAGATTCTCAAGGAAGACCACATCGTGTTACTTATACTTTGTATAAAGAGTACACCGATCAACTTCCTCACGTCATCTTGGATCACCTTATATCCACCGACGACGTTGAAGGCGATGGAAATTGTGGTTACCATGTTGCAACGGAACAATTAGGGAATTTCAACGAGGCCGACGAACTTAAGCTCACCCAAATCCAATATGCAAGGAAAAAAATGGCAGAAAAGCTTGTTCAGGACAAACAACTGTATTTGACAATGCTCATGGAAAGAGATCCAAAAGAGAGGGAAATGAAGTTTAGGGAGTTGTTTTGTAACGTGAAATGGAGGGCGGAGTCTAAAAAGGCCGGTTATAAGTTTTGGATGCAAATGCCTTTTGGTGGTCAACTCTTAGCGGACACATTCACTTGTGTGGTAATTGTATTCAGCAAAGGCTTCCCCGGAGCGTCTTGTATGTACGTACCCTCAAGAACTAGGTGCGACGCGACGATAAAGAAAAGAAGAACTGTAATGGCACATGTCAACAATAATCATTACATAGGTTTGAAGATTTCCGAAGAATGTCCTTTACCACGGGTGGCCTGTGGTGATTGGGGAGACTACACCAAGGAGTGGACAAATCAGTACGAGTATGGAATGAACCTTTGGAATGCTATGGACCCAACCCCGGTTTACGTAGACATGGGCGATGAATCGTGAGACAAGATGTACATTCAAAACTATGCATTGCATTTTTAAGCATACTTTTTGATAATGGTTGTATCCTGAACCCTAATATTTGTATTTTGAAGAATGCCTAATGAATACAATGCGTTTTATCTTGCGGCATAAGAATCAGTTAAACTTATGGATGTTTTTCCAACTTGGAGTCGTCATTAATATATACAGAAACCCTAACGACTCTAATGGTCCAAATTAGGTGGTCTCCTGGAAGGTTTTAATAATTGTAGGGTCGTCAGTGATATTTTCATATACCCTCACGACTCTAATGGCCCAAATTAGGTTGTCTCCTGGATGTTTTCCCAACATAGGGTCGTCATTGGTATTTTCAGATACACTAACGACTCTAATGGTCCAAATTAGGTTGTCTCCTGGAAATTTTTTCAACACAGGGTCGTCAATTATATATTCAGATACCTAAACGACTGTAGTGGATTATAAAACAGTCGTCATATTGATAGTGTATACAATGAAGACTGTTTGCAAAAAACCCCAACGGCTCTTTTTCTATACACTTTTTCCCATAAAAAATAGCCGTTACAAATTATTCTATAAGTATAGGAACATATCAAGGTGCAAAATCAATTGAAAATAACCTCATGAAAGCTTTTTTTTAATGGCAACTCCTTCATCAATTGAAAGCATACTTAGAAGATGCAAAAAACCAAGAGTCTTTACGCCATATCCTACAAAGGAAGAATTAGAGATGCGCGAGGCTGAAAAACGGGGAAAAGAACAAGTGCATCTCCGGAAAGTATTCAAGCAAGTCGAGGAAGAGACCGAATGGGTTAAAAACTATTACAGCGTCAAAGATCTTGACGAAGAAGAAAAATATGAAAGAATATTTTGGATAAACGTTGGTTGCGGTCCTTTCCTTAATTCCCACGCGCATCTACGCTATGATTATGAACCAATGAAATAAACATTAATAATTCAATTTTTAAAATGTACAAAAATAAGAAAACTTTCATCAATCCAAATACCTGGATTAGAGCCAAATTCCCATTAATTTGAGAAGTTAGTTTGCGAGATCCCTGAGAAAGCTGACCATTCAGGTGTGCAATTATGGCAGTCCCCCAAGAGTACTTGCTCACATCTTCCAAGGGATCCAAAAGATGAAGAAGGTTGGCGCTCACCCGGTTACCTTTGCTGTCAGGAAATATAACCGACGCAAGGACATACAACAAATACCCAGCCGCCGCATAGCGACATTCCATATCAGAGAGACCTCATTCTTTTTACTTCTTTTCTGTCACAGAAAACATGTTCCTAATATCTACAATTTTGAACTCTTTCTTCAGGTACTTAGGTCCCTTCTCGAAAAGCCCATTAGTCTTCTCGGAATCCCAGCCAAACAATTTCTTGGTACATGTATAGATGTCTTCCTAACTAGGCCTTCTCTTGAACTTCTCACCGGTTGATTTGCCTTCGACCTGCAGCCCTAATATCTGTTTTGCGTCATCAGAAGTTATCGCCATCTCACCAAAAGGAAGTTGGAGTGTGTCGACTTCAGCGTGATACCTTTCACAGAAACTAGATACTGCGACCTTGTCATACGCAATCACAGAGTTCACAACGGCATTGTACAAACCTGAGTTTTCAACCAAATCTCTAACTCTTGCACATTCACCTTTTAGCGGCCACAACTCCATTTTCTTGAAAGAAGATTGGTGCCGGAAAAGACGTGCGGCATCCTTATGATCCTACAAAACATAAACAAAAACGTATTTAAAAAACAAAACATAAACAAGTTAACACCAACTAATCAAATAGCAAGCAAATTTGGGATTCTTACGATTGTCTCACTAATGCAATGAGCCCACGATCCAGGATATCCAAATAGAACTTTGCCCCCATCCCTAGGTTCTCCTCTAAGTTTACCACCTCGAAGAGGAGGCAACATAAAATGAGTAGCGGGAACGTGTCTCGCACTGGGTGCAATATCTGTTCCATCCTTCTTAACCCTCTTTACCGGATTTTTCGCCTTTGCATTCTCTTCCTCATCCTCAACAGTGGTTTTACCATCATCACCACCTTCATCCTTTTCATCATCATTACCTTCATTCTCTTCATCCTCATCATCATTATCATCACTGCCATTATTACCTTTATGTTGTTCCTCCTCATTACCATCATCCTCATCATCACCACTACCATTACCTTCACCCTCTTCCTCCTCTTCTTGCTCTTATTCTTGTTCCTCTTCTTTTTATTGAATATCTTCTTCTTGTATCTCGTGTTCTACACCATGTTCCTCCTCTACTTGCTCTTCTTCTTGTTCATCTTCTTCTTCAGCACTAGTGTTAGCTGAAACAACAGGAGTGTCTGATTCTGACGAATCGGACAACTCATTACCTTTGTCTCTTGGTTCGGTGATAGATACCTTACTCGGCCTTCTTCCGCGCAATGGACCGGCAAGTAAGTATTTATCGTTGCGGGGAGGTTTCGAAGGAGGAGTTATCGAGATTTCAACCTTGTCTTTCGTTTTCTTGTCACTACATTCAAAACACGAATTTTTTTTTTATAAGACATCAACTTTATCTCTATCAGTTAAAGAGTCGTCAATGATATGCTCTAACAAACTAACTACTCTTCATTACAGAGTAACGACTGTAATTTATAAGGTAACGACTCTTTGCAAAAATGGGACAGTGAGGATGATTTTGGTCCTTAAAGGGTCGTTAAAGATTAAACTTGGGTCGTCAAACAAGTAATTGCCGACCCTATAAAAGAGATGACGACTCTAGGGATTATAGATTACTGACGACTCTAGTCTAGGGATTATATACTACTGACGACTCTATCGTTTTATCCAACAGAAGGCAGTTCAAGTTCAACCCAGAGTCGTTACGCACTAATTTGGGGTCTTCAAACTACAATCGTCATCTTCAACCTAATATGGCGACGACTCTATTCTAGGGCACAAAAGGTCGAAGTAGCAGAACAAGGGTCGTCATATTTACACTAACAGATTAACGATTTTTCATAGAAAAAGCATGCAATGTAAGAGTCGTTAGGGTATTATTTCTTCGATACTAACGACTCTCACTCTGTAACTTCTATTTTTCAGTTACCAATCTCGATTACACAATCAAAAAACAACCAAAACATCAAATAGGAGGTGGGTTTAAGTTAACGTACCCTCTAATTGGAGCCATTCCCTTTTTGGGTTTCGATTTGCTTGCTTCAGGAGCTCTTCGCACGTACACCTTTTCATTCACCGTATCTACAAGATTAGGAATTTGAAGTGCTTTGCGAGCGGTTTGCTTTGTTTTAGCCATATTTGTAGAAGAAGTTAATCGTCGATTAAAGTTTTATCATCGACGATTACGCGATGAATCGGTTCGAAGAATTTTCCTCGGTGGAGGTGGAGTCGTTAATGGTGGAGGTGGAGAAGAGAAAGGGAGGAGAGGAAGATGAAGATGAAAAGAGAAACTGATTTTCTCTTTGATTTAATTAGGGTATATAGATTAGGGGCCTTAATTAGGATAGTTAATTAGTGAAACTGATTTTCAATTAGTGAAGGGTAAAATAGTATATTCATATTGTGATATTTACACCCCTGAAAATTTTGGGGGGCAAACAAAATTCCATGGCCCCCAATTGGAAGTTATGGCCCCCAACTAAACTAGGATATTTAGTTGTATGTCTTTTTCTCCGATCTCTTGTCTAAGGAGAGAAATTAAGTGAACTACCGGTAGCAACCTTTTTCATTATTACGTGAGGCATCCGTGTTAAACAACACTAGTACCTTTGATCGCCGACCATTTAGTTTCTACCGCTCGGTAGAGACTTCATCGCTTAACCTTGTTACTATAGTGACGCGGCCCGTTTGCCAGACCACCAGACATGCATATGAGGGTTTGCCACCCCAATAGGAACCGGCCTAATAACTAGGTCGAGACTACGACTTGAGTTCACTTCAGCTTAGACATAATTCAGACCAAGAGCTTGTTTGTTTGCAGCTGACTCGGTGTCTGGGTCTGAGTCAACCCCTGACTCGCGCCGAGTCAGCAGTCAGACTGTTTGTTTTGTAAATTTAGCAACCCCTGACTCGACATCTGAGTCGAACCTAACCCCTGACTCGGGCCCTAGGGAGTCAGGCATTGAAATTCTGCTGAGTAGGTGGTTCAAACCCCTGACTCACTGAAATCGACGAAAATGCCCTCACGTTTTATATCAAAAAAACTCATTTCCTTTCTCATTTTCTTCGTTCATTCCGTCGGAAGCAGAGATGGGTGATGAGGAGGCAAACCCTAGATCTATTCTCAACTGATATCTTCTTCACCTCTCTCAACAAATCGAGTAATTTCTATCTCAATCATCACTCTCGTCTCATCTTTCCATCTCTTTCAAATCATTTAAAAGCTTCTTTTAGAATCATTCATCATCTTCAGGTATAATTCTTCATCCATACTCATTTTCATATGGGTTTTATGTGATTCGGAACATGGGTTTTTATTAATATTTTATGGTCGAACATGTTCTTTCATTTTCATATGGGTTTTATTTGATTTAGAAGATGGGTTTTTATTTAGATTTTCTGGTTGAATATCTGATGGTGTTTGTGAAAATGCCTAGGGGAGAAATATAACTGTGCTTGCTAATTATGATAGAACATGGGTCTTTCCTGTTTATAGCTAGGATACTAGACCATACAACTAGGGAATTCATTTTGTTTTTCCTTTTTACAGTTAAGAAATCTCTAGGTAACTGTAATGATAACAACCCTTATTGAAATTATAAGTACTTTCTCAATCTTTCTGAATCTTTCATTGCTATGTTTATTGTGCATTTTGTGACTTACTTTAGCTAATCTTAATGGAGAATGTAATTCTACCTTTAATAAACTTGTATTCCTGTATTAATTTAAAAAAAATAATGTAGTATGGGCAGGGAAATTTTTGGGAAATAGAGTACAATTAGTCCTAGGATCCTAGCCTTATAGGAAATCTATTTGATTCTTAATGCTGAGCCAATATCCTTATTACTATATAAGTGTTGTCATTTCGATATTTAGTGTGTGATTTTGAGTTGCTGAGTTTGTTAAGTTGAAGGAAAACAGTGCTTTGGACAGGAAAGCAATAGAAAAGTTGTCTTCATTAATGAATTAATGTATCATAAATTCTTGATACTAGCCGGCAGAACCTTGTTACTGTATGCAAAGGGAATGATGTTGTTTAGAGAGACAGGAAATGTTGTTTAAAAGTAAAAGCAATGATAATCTAGATGCTAAGGTGGATCCATGTCTCTTGGTAACCAACAATCAAATATTATGCATGTTGTCCTGGCTTGTTAAATGGTTTTTTATGGATTAGTGATCATTACTTTTGGCGAATCTCTCTTTTGATATTAGGACAGTAATGAGCTGGTGCCAACCATTGCTTTTACTTTTCGCTGTCAAATATTCTATCTTCATTTTAAACCCGTATATCCTGAATGCATAAAGATCATGCCTAGTGGTAAATTACTTTGTATGGTAATTCTCAAAAGTTAGCACACTCTTTTTGTTTCAAATTACCCACGTCTTGTATTTGTTTTACTTTATGCTAGTTCTCTATGGAGAAAAAGGAAGATGAGAAAGCAAATAAGATAACTTTTAGGAGCGTCCCAGAATTTAGAGGGCTATTTATTGACCAGTGTTTGGCACAAGCTACTGAGTATGGATTTTCTGGAACTTCTTTGAAGCAAACTTCGTGGGGAAATTTGTGCAAGTTCTTTTCTGAGAAGTATGACAGCACCATCACACAAAAAAAGTTGAGAAACCACTGGGATTACTTGCGAACCCAATATGTCACTTGGTCCCGTCTCTTAGCAAGAACCGGACATGGGTATAACGCGGAGACGAACACATTTGATTGGAGCGAAGAGCAATGGATTGAATTAGACAAGGTAAGAGACTATTTCAGTTTTGTTTGGACTTTATGATTGAATTAAATTTATGCTTGTAAGCCCTGGTCTGGCTTACTTCTATCGTTGTTTTTCTTTAAACGCCGCTCTGCCATCAGGTTAAGCCAGTTAAGGCAATGTGTTTTGGCTTTAGGAATTAAGTTTGAATTATGCTTAAAATTTGATCATGCTTCTTACCATGAACCATATCCCATTTTTATTGATAAATACCAGGGCTTAATTGTGTACCCCATGCAAATTTTATGAGTTCTTGATTCGTGTACCCATGTTTGACCATGTTTTTCTAATTCCATAGTCATTTCAGCTGATAATTAAGGTTTAAACTGACCGGAAACACTTCCTAACTAGAATCATAGACAGCTTCCAATGAAATATGAGGTGAGCTATATAGTATGGTCATTGTTGGTCGATTCAGATAACTTTGGTACTACTGTATTACATTGGTAATATGGTGATTTTCTTATGTTGTGACAGTATAATATGGTCATTTGTTCTTTTATTTGTACAATGAACATTACGGTTCATTAAGGATAAAATGGCGAGCTTAAGGTATTTTAAGTGACAAAAGGTCTTGTAAGCTTGCCACTATATGACTTTGCCACTACATCTGCATCACTTATATACACAGTTATGCGTCTGTCTCTATTGCATGGACACACCATCACACCATAGAAACATAGGTGACACCATTTACATATGTCATCCTGTGGAAGAAAATGAAGAATTATGAACTTCGGTTGATTCATTCTTTGATTAAATTAAGCAGATTAGCATAATGGTATATCAGATTATTATTATTATTGTATGGTGGAATTTTCTTAAACTTTTTTCCAAAGTGTGCATCTTTGAAAATGTTGTGGTAGTATTTTTAATAAATGTTGAAACCCAACCAAGCGTATACATATTTATTATTATTTTTAATTTGTTTTCTCCTTAAAACGATTTGGATTCGAAACTAACATCTTGAAGATACAGTAGTAATATTTACAACATAAAATGTTGTTATCTCTATACTCTCACGTAAATAGGGAATGATTTTGGGAAGAAAAAAAAACTATATCAACGACAACTGAATGGGGAGACATCTGCCTAAATAGCTTCAACATATAAAGAGATCACAAAATTTTGAGCTGATCTGCACCCATGCAAGTCTTTTTTTTAGGTAATGGGCAAGCAGTATCATCACTTTGTACTATTTTATTTTGATCTAAGGTTCTATCAAGCACCCGTGAGAGTATAGAGATAACAACATTTTATGTTGTAAATATTACTACTGTATCTTGCATAATGTGTTAAATGTTTCCATAACCTTAATGAACCGTAATGTTCTGTTTGGTGCATCTAATTATAACTTTGATTGTATAAACAGCTGAACATATTTATTAATTTTTACTTTCTAATTGATGCAGACAATCAAAAACGCTAGTCAATTCAAGAACAAGGGGCTGGAAGATGCAGAGAAGTTGCAGAATTTATTTGATGGGAAATTCTCCACTGGAGCTAATAGAGATACGCCTGGAAGAGTGGAACCGCCTTGTTCAGCTGGAACTTCTATAACTGCAGGGGTTTCAAATAATGGATCTGAATCTCGTACAAGTCATGGAAAAGAAAAAAATCATGAGGATGACAACGAGGTTGATTCTAGTCTCAATGCAAAGGGGAGTGGCAGGAAAAGGAAGAAGGAAATGGAGGAAGAATCAAGTGATCTATTAACTGAGAAAGTTTGTTCTATTGTAACATCGATGGAGACTCATCTTCAACATAAGAAACTTGCTCTAGAAAAGGATAGCGCAGCCGAATTCATGAAAGCTTTGGATAATTTACTTGAGACTGATTGCATCACAATGGATGAGTATTTGAGCATAACTCTAAAAGCTTCAGATATGCCTGGTTGGCAGAAATTGTTTGTCAGTTTGAAAAGCGATGAGCGTCGTGTTGCCTTTGTACACAAACTTTTAAAAGAACGTTGAGAAATCTTGAATACTCATCCACTGAGATGTTGATAAATTAGGAAATAGTTAGAGATGTTAGGGTTACAAAACATTCGTGTTTGTTACTTACGTACTCGAGTTTTATTTTATGTTGAATGTTGAATGAGTATTTATTGAAGTTAATGGATGAATCAGTATTATTTGTGCTTATTTGTGCTTAATGAGTGAATGTTGAATGAATGAATACGTATTTTCTTATTGGTTACATTGAATTGCTTGCTGGTTATTTTCTTATTTATGCTTTTAACCTTTTTCTTTCATTTCATTGCAGATTGAAAGGCTACAAGGAAGAGGGTTTAGAGAAGGGGAGAACTTAAATACAGGCAAGTACTCATTTTCTTATATAGGTTTGTGAATGAATGAATAATTATTTTTGAGTTGAAATATCGGATACCTAAACCATCAAAGTATTGTTACATGAAAAACAACCCCCTGTAAACTGGGAGTTGGTTGCTTGAGCTGGTTTGAATTTGTTTCATGATCACATTCACATCATTGTTCAGCGTGATAAGACGTGTGGGTTATGACCTCATCCTGAGAGCTAAACCTGACCCCAAGTTCCACCTGAGCAGAAGGAATAGCCTCAATCAACTCTGGCGGGATCCTAGAATTTCATCTTGTGACCCTAAGTGTTTAGATGTGGATGATTTTGCATTAGCATATGAGATTATGACTTTCTTTGAGTTTGGGTACTTGACTGACTCAAAGTAATACTAATAATCTTGAAGAGGAGAATCGGTTGACATTGAGAATATAACGATCTTCTGAGCTGATAACTTACTATGAGTGAATCTAGCAGTGCAATTACTCAGAAGAAATTAGTCGTAGTCATCTCTACTAAATATTGTATTGAAATTGATTTTCTTTCATCTACTTGGTCTTTTCAGGAAAATGAAAACGCTATTATCTCAACTAGTAGCTTTATGCTTGTTAGTGAAGAAACTTAAGAAGGCTAAACGGCGTGTACGCCCGAAGTACAAGAAGTCAATTTTAACGGGAAAGGCTTTCACCCAAGACCTGTTAGATGGAAATCCGAGGAATATGTACAACCTATTGAGAATGAGTAAGGTTCCTTTTACCCTATTATGCAATGAGTTCCGAGCCAAAGGACTTTTAGAGGATAGTAAATATATAGAAGTAGAGGAGAAGATGTCAATGTTCTTATATACAATTTGGCACAACTGTAGGAATCGTGTAATTTTGTATCACTTTCAACATTCGGGTGAAACGGTTAGTAAGTATTTTCATGAAGTGTTGGCTGCTATGAAGATTTGGTCTGCTGAAGTTTTAGTTCCTCCGTCTAATGTATTTGACAAGCCAGCTATAACTAAAAGGCATAAACGTCTCAGAGAAGGTGCTTTTAAAGGTGTTGTTGGTGCATTGGATGACACTCTAATTAGTGCGAGCATTCCAGTCGAGAAGCAAATACCGTATAGAGGAAGGGGAAGAGGAGAATGTACCCAAAACGTGCTTGCGATATGTGATTGGGATATGTACTTTTTGTATGTAGTGGTTGGATGGGAAGGCACTGCTCATGACTCGAGAGTATCGCAACATAAGGTATTGGATAGGTGATTACCGAAGAGTTCCTCCAACGGCAAAAGAGGAGAAGTTTAATCAAGCCCATGCTCGATTGAGGAATGTGATTGAGAGAGCATTCGGGGTATTGAAAGTAAGATTTCCCGTCTTAAGTAAAATGCCTTCTTACTCATTTGAGACTCAAAGAGATATCGTTATTGCTTGCATGTCAATACATAACTTTCTACGTCGTAATGCATTGGATGATTGGCTATTTAAAGAATATGAGAATGAGACATTTGATATGAATGAGACACAGGTGGAAGTCGAAGTGGAAGCGGAAACGGAAGAAAATGCACCTCGTCTATTTGGACGACAAGAGCAGATATATATGAACAACTTACGTGATGAGATAGCTAGTCTCCTTTAGATTTTTGTTTCTTCTTTTATGTTTGTAGGACTTTAATCTTTAGATTTTATTGTTTTATGATGTTTAATATGTTTAATTCCATCAAAAAAGGGAAGTTGTTTAGACTGGAATGGAACAATTTGTGATGTTTCAGTAGTGATAAATGTTATGGTTTGAAATGTGCACAAGGGCATTTTCTGTCCAAAAAAATCCAGTCAGCTGAGTCAGGTCTGACTCACAAAACAAACATATTTTCTGACTCAGACCTTAGTGAGTCAGATCCAGATGAGTCAGGTAATTTCACTCAGATCCAGACGATTCAGATCCAGATGACTCAGATGAGTCAGCTGCAAACAAACAAGGTGCAAGTCTTTGTAATTGCTCTCTCGACTGCGACTAATGGCGGAAACATCAATCACAGTATCACCAGACATAACCGAGCCACTAATTAGGTCACAAAATGGAATGGAGATCCATCACCATAAAGTACGTCTAACCGACTATCTTTTCTTCTAGTCGTCGTGGTGGTGCATCACCTTTAGTTAGAGAAACAGCAGCGATGCAACTTAACGTAGAGTTGTTTGGGGGTATTCAAAACCTGTTGTTGCAATTGATATTGCTTGGAATTTAGCCTTTTCAATTGTTTCTATCGGTCTTCCGATTCTGATGTCGATGATAGTGAGGAGGAAGAAAGTGGAGGGGATTCAAATTCTGGGAGTCGTTCAAGGTTATTCAAATTTTTATTTAATTTCAGTTTGTTAAATTTCAATTAACCACTTTTAGATATTTGTTGAGGATTCTGAATTAAGATTTTTGGATTAGAAAGTAGTTAAGTCTAAAATAGTATTGAAAATTTGAAATCTTAGTGTCCTTCAAGCTATTCTCACATTGCACTCTCAGTTGTCATCATTATCAAATGAAATCTGTGTTAGGAATTTCAGTAGTTATCTGAAAGCATAGGGTATTTAGAAACAGGACACACTTTATCACTTGAAAACAATTTTTTGACTCGTTACTTTGAGTGAGTAAAACAAGAGTTACAGGACACACTTTATAACTTATAAACATCAATCAACCCTTTTTCTGTATTTAATTCTTCAGTGGTGTCCTTGCTCATTCTGGTAATGAATTGACTCTCAGTTTTGCTAAGCGAGGTGAATTCCCCGTACAATAGCATCCTCTATGAGGTGGATGGGTTGTCTCTGGTGGTGAAGTCCTCTTGCAGAATGCTTCGCGTCTATATTGGTACACACCTTGTACCTGATGCAATTATTGAACTGATTAACTATAACTGGTTGCAATATCCTAGGCTGTCATTGAAACTTGTTTACATTATTTTTTGCTTTCTCTTCGGAATACTCCCTATTTGATTATGTTGCTTCTTGCATGTTTTGTGAGGCATTGATTTTGTCCATTCTTTACGAAGGCCATAACATTCAAAGTGAGATTGTGTGTTCCAAATGGACCATGTTTTTATAATAAGGAAAGACAAAAGAGTCTCTTTGATGGATTAAGACTTACAGAGGGCTTTTATCTCTGAGACAAGTGCACTGTACACTTCTGATGCATCATTGTTATTACTTTCTTATGAAAGCACTTAAAATTCATGGGAATGGTCTTTTCTTCTTCTTATTTTCCTTTTCTTTATTTTTTCAAGTAGGGACAAGTACATATTATTAGCCAGCCTTAGGTATGATTTTATTGACTTTAGAGTCGAACAGTTGATCTTGGTTTACAAATGTCCAGCGCAGCCCTTCTCTTGATTTCTCGTCCCCCCGAGATATACATGATACATCATCATGGGCGAAAATCGCTCGTTCGTGAATATGCCTAATTTCCAAAGATACTGCAGTAACAAGTGAAGTAACTGATTTACCTGTTGTCGTATATACAATTCTCACAAACTACACCCTCCTTCCATTTTCTCATTTCTTCTTCTTCTTACATTTGAAACTGTTTATATGTGCAGGTTGACTGTAGTTTTTCTGGCATTTGATGTATGTTTTTCCATCTCTTGTGTTGCTTTGGCATGTGTCATTAAGATCGCACTTAGCTGCTGTTTCCCTTGCATCATTGAATTTCTTTATGCTGAGGTAGGCCAGGTATGACTGATAGAAAATCACCCATCTGTAAGTCCGTTACACAAATCTATCAACTATCTAATTTCATCATATTGGGATTGATAAAGCAGGAAGGTGCATCATAAGCAGATCTCAGTATGCTTCCAAGATGTAGAGTCTAGATTAATAGCGAGGAGAAACATAGCACAAGAGAAAAGAAAATGGTTCTTCTAACAATGAATGGTGGAGAATTGGCAGATGAACGTGTTGTTTCACGATGCGGTAATTGTTTCTTTTTATCATGGAGTTGGATAGTCCTATTGGTGCTAATTAAAGTTTTGTCGCTCAACGAATATAATTTCCAACAATTGTGGCACAACAATGCTGCAAATGCCTCACTTCATATGATGAGGGAGCTGAAATTCAGGGCCTGTCATGCAATCATCAGTTTCATGAAACATGCATCGTGAAATGACATAAGGTCAATGCCTCCCCCCCCCCCCCCCCCCCCCCCCCCCCCCCCGCAAGTTCAGTGTCTTAAAGGGAAGCAATAACAAGTCTGAAGGATACGAAAACACCTAGAGCAAGACCAGATTGTGTGTATAAAAAAAGGAATTACATAATTTTGAGCTTTGTCTCAACTCTCAAGTGTTTGCCTCTATCTGTTGGTCTTATTTCATAGAGTTGTTTTACTCGTATAGTATCTTGCAACTTGTAATAATTAATCTTTTGCTTTTTATGGGTGAACTGTAGAACAAAAGACAATTATTTATGAGGATAAAATGAGAACTTTACTGGCACCATTTAGATACCCTAATATTAGATATCTTCAGCCAGTAGGTCGCTCAGGTGGCTTAGTTCTCATGTGGAAAAACGGTTTTGTTTGTGATATTGTTGGTTGTGATGACAACATGTTTCATGCAATAGTTCAAAGTCACCCAAATGAACCTGAGTGGCTTCTCTCTTGTATGTATGATTACTGCAACTATTCTAAAAAGAAGAATCAGTGGGATTTCATCAAAGATATAGGTTCCAACATTACACAATCTTGGGTGCTATTGGGAGACTTGAATTTTCATCTTCAAGACAATACTTCTTCTGCTTCTTCTTCTTCAGATGGTCTGGTCAATTCAATACTTCAAGACATTGGTTTAGATGACTTGGGTTTTGTTGGTAGAGAACACACATGGACAAGTAACAGTCTTGGTACAGGCAAGAAAAAATCCAGAATTGACATGGCTCTTGTTAATGCTGCTTGGAATTCTCAGTTTCAAGACTCCAAGCTTCTTCATCTAATTCAACATGGAAGTGATCACTGTCCCATTGTGCTAGTCACGGATTACTCACAACCAAATTTGTGGAAGCCATTAAAAAAAAAATTTCACTCGGTTACATGATACAAGTTGTACTACTGAGATATCTAAAGCACGGGACAAAGAAGTTCATGGTTCACCAGGCTTCAAATTCATTAAGAGACTACAATTCACTAGAACTGCTCTCTCTAAATGGAATAAACTGCACTTTGGTAACATCAATCAAAATGTGGATAATCTGCAACAAGAGTTAGCTGAAATACAAAAGCTTCCATTTTCCAAGGAAAATACTGTTAAGGCAGAAGAGATAAGTAAGGAGTTAAATAAATGGTATATAATTCAAAGTGAATTTAACAAGCAAAAGTCCAGGGACAACTTTTTGAAGGATATGGATTACAATACTAAGTACTTCCACACCTTAACAAAGAGGAAAATAGCAAGAAATAACATTGACTCCTTGAGGGATAATAATGGTTCTTGGGTTCATACAAGGGAAGACATCTCTATGCTTCTTACCATGCATTTCAAAGATATAAGTACTTCTACTTCATATGTTATAGATGAACATCATTACTCTCTCCTGCCTAATCTTATTTCAGATGAAGATAATAGAAAATTACTGTTACTTCCCACTGATGAAGAAATATTCAAGACCCTTAAAAGTATGGAAAATTGGTCTGCACCTGGTCCTCAAGGTTTTCAAGCTGGATTCTACAAATCTCAATGGAGCACAGTTGGAGCTGATGTTTGTGAGATGGTCAAAAGGTTCTTCATTACTAAACATTTACCCAAGCAGCTTAACAAGACTTTTATTTCTCTTATCCCTAAGAAGAATAAACCAAGTACTCCTCCAGAATTCAGACCAATTGGTTTATGCAACACTTCCTATAAGATTATTTCTAAAATTTTGGTTAATAAGATGAAGCCATTTATGGACACAATCATATCTCCGTATCAAGCTGCATATGTCTATGGTAGATTCATTAATGATAACACCATCATTGTTCATGAACTCATTCATTCAATGAAAAGAAAACAAGGTGAAGGAGGCTGGTTAGCTCTCAAGCTAGACATGTCTAAAGCTTTTGATAGGCTTGAATGACCTTTTCTCTTGAAGATGCTCACAAGTTTTGGTTTTTCTGAAGAATGGTGTTAGACGATTCATCAATGTATTAGTACAACTTCTCTATCTGTTCTTCTTAATGGTTCTCCTTGTGAGGAATTCAACCCTACAAGAAGAATAAGACAAGGTGATCATCTTTCACCTTATCTCTTCATCTTAGCCATGGAATGGTTTTCAAGGACAATGGTTGCTTCCCATTATGATAAAAGCATTAAAGGGATCTCAGCTGCAAGAGGTACCCCTCCTATTAATCATCTACTTTTTTCAAATGATTGTCTCATCTTCAATCATGCTAATTTAACCAGTGTGACTAATTTACTTCAAGTTTTGAATGATTTTAGTTCACAATCTGGTCAAGTCATCAATTTTGACAAGTCTTCAGTGCATTTCAGTGGCAATATGGATCCTAGCCCTTGTGAAACCTTAAGACAGATATTGGGTGTTAAGTTAATGGACAAAAAAGAGAAATATTTAGGTTCTCTCCTCATTATTGGGAAATATAAAGTTAGATCTTTTGAAGATATCCAATTGTCTTTTGATAACAGATTAGGTACTTGGAAAGGTACCACCATGCACCAGGCTGACAGAACCACAATGGTCAAGGCAATTCTTAATTTCATCCCTACTTACCAGATGAGCACCTTTAAAATGCCAAAAAACTCTTGAAGAAACTAGATACTGCTCAAAGGAATTTCTGGTGGGATTTTAAATCTAACAAGGGAGATTATCTTATAGCTTGGCAGAATATGTGCATATCTAAAGATCTTGGAGGCCTAGCTTTCAGGGACCTTGAAATGCTAAACCATGCTCTTCTCACAAAGTTAGCATGGAGAATTTATCATCAAGAGAATCATCTGTTAAGCAAAGTTCTCAAAGCTAAATATTACAAACAAGAAGATTTTCTGCACATTAATTCTCAAAAGAATAACACCTCTTGGGTCGGGAAAGAAATTGAACAAGGTCTCTCTATTCTACAACTGCATTACTTTATGGAGGTAAACAATAGCACTATGATATGTAAGGATAGATGGATTCTGGGATTCAATGATATGGTTGTTCCTGTTGATAGCTCTCATTACCAATATACTTATGTCAGTGAACTCATTATCTCTGACACAAACAGTTGGAACATTTCTTTGCTCAACACACTATTTTTACCAGATATTGCTGAAAGGATCAAGTTAATGCAGCTCTCTCATTTAGAAGAAGACATTCTAAGATGGCCTCCTGAAAAAGATGGAGTTTTCTCAGTCAAAAGTTCCTATAATAAACTCACACAAAGAACAATTCAACATCAAGTCAGTATTAGTTATATCCCCAAAATTGTGTGGAAGTGTCTGTGGAAGATGAAACTACCACATATATTCATTCTTTTTACATGGAAATGCCTCAAGAATTTGGTTACGACTAGAGAAAGATTAGCTAAACATAATCATACTATAGAACAACACTGCAACATATGTCAAGCTGAAGAAGAATCTCTCTTTCATCTGCTGCTTACTTGCAAGCGTGCCAAAGCTATCTGGAGGATGCTTAACATCAACATTAATCAAGTTATCATGAATTGTCACAATATTCAGGACTGGATTATTTCTTGGTTCAATAATGTCAGAAATTCAAACTCAGAAGAACTGGATTACTGGAGGAAGACTCTCATGGTAGCATGCTGGATAATATGGAAGGAAAGATGTGAATGCGTCTTTAGGGATAAAGTTCTAAACCCCTATCAATATTGTGGCTAGAATAAAATATCATTTGATCAGCTTCTCCAGCCTGCCAAATCAAAATATGGATACTCAGACTAGCTCAGATCATATAAACTGCAACCTGAAAATTCATTTTGATTCTAACTCATTAAATATTTATGTCGATGCTTCTTTCGATTATGATTCTAACATTTGTGGCACCGGTATGGTGTTGGTTTCTAATGCAGGTGAACTCAATGGAATCAAAGGCTCCTATGCAGATAGTGTTAGAGCATAGCTCGGTCGACCTCGCATGCGTTGCTATCTCAAGCATGTATGTCAATGTTAGTGATCAAAACTATGAGTCTTGATTTATAGCCTACATAGCTAAGTCTCGGACTAGGATAGAAAAGTGTAATTGAGCTCAAGTACTTCATGGCGATTCATCATACGACGACGAAGATCTACTCAAGGAACCGTGGAACTTCATCAACAAAAAGGTATGTGGAGACTTGAACTTATTTATCACTCAAAAGTCTATCTCTTATATCTCCTACTTCTTATGAGACAAAAGTCGTATGCTATATAGACTGGATCATACACATTTGATATTTCGAGCCGAGTATATCTCGCCTATCTATATCTCAAAATCGTGTGTTGGTAAAGTGTTTTGCTTTGATCAAGTTTATCTTCACCTAGTGACGAAAGTCACGAAAAGTTTCAATTACTTTGAGAATTGCTCTAACACGAAACGGTCTGTGAATAACGGCTATATAACGTCCTCTGAGAATGTCTCAATGATTGGAATGAGAGTTTAGATTACATAACCATGTATTCCTTAATCCGAAGTTTTTGAACTTTGTTGATTGAGAGAAACCGGAGGAATTGGCTTTGCCAAGTCCGCGAACCCACTCCGCGAACTGACGAAAGTTCTCGTACCGAGAATTTCTGCTGGGATTTTCCAAAACCTCATTTGCGTGTAAGTTCGCGAACTCAGTCCACGAACCTAGTCCGCGAACTGGCGAAAGTCTCTTTCCCGAGATTTTCTGCTGAGTTTGGAAAACTCCACCGGTTGTCTTAATTCCGCGAACTTGTTTGTGAGCTTAAGTGGTTATGATCTAAAGATGTGGTCTGAACATGAAACTTAAATTACTAAGGAATGCTTTATGCAAACCGTGGCTATAAAGTTCATGAGCCGATTCAATCGAATCGAATCATCTTTGTTTCAATTGTGTCTTGTGTAGTTACATAAGATCTCATAGCAATTTAACAACTCTCTAACTAGTTCATTTGAGTCAATTGAACTAGTTATGGTGAAGAAGAACAAGGTTAATATGAAATGCTCATATGGTTAACCTTTTGGGTTACTATGTTGAACCAACATACACGTACACGTTTGGGCATGGTATTCGCAAACCCAGCAAACGTCTACCCAAGTGTGTGTTACAAGCTAAGTTTTCGATCTAACGGTTGAGAAATATTAGATTGAATCTAAATCAGGTTTTCATCTAACGGTGAATATGGATTGCTTTGTAACTAAGCCAAAACCCTGATTTGAAGGCTATATAAAGGAGACATCTAGCATTGTGCAAAACTGATCCTCACACGTCTGTGTGATACTAGTGCGCTCGCTAGAATCGATTCTCCTTTAACCTTTGGTTTTCTTCTCTAAAACCAGGTTAACGACTTAAAGACTTCATTGGGATTGTGAAGCCAGACTGATACTACTTTTATCGTAGTTGTGTGATCTGATCTTGCATCTTCTATCGTACAAGTAAAATCTTTGATTGTCTTGAGATCGTGAGAGTTCTCTGATAGGGAAGATAAAGAAGTCACAAACATATTCGTCTCACTGTTTGTGATTCCTCGACAAACCGCTTGTGTAGTCAAGAAGGATTGTTGAGAGGTGATTGATTAATCTAGGCTGTTCTTCGGGAATATAAGACCGGATTATCAATTGGTTCCTGTTCACCTTGCTTTTATATCTTAAGACGGAACAAAACCTAGGGTTTTTCTGTGGGAGACAAATTTATCCTTTGATAGACTTTTCTGTGTGAGACAGATTTGTTTATTATCAAGTCTGCGATTTTGGGTTGCAGCAACTCTTAGTTGTGGGTGAGATCAGCTAAGGGAATCAAGTGCGCAGTGTCCTGCTGGGATCATAGGCGTAGGAGTACAACTGTACCTTGAGTTAGTGGGAGAATGATTGGGGTTCAACTATAGTCCAGTCCGAAGTTAGCTTGGAGTAGGCTAGTGTCTGTAGCGGCTTAATACAGTGTGTATTCAATCTGGACTAGGTCCTGGGGGTTTTCTGCATTTGCGGTTTCCTCGTTAACAAAATTTCTGGTGTCTGTGTTATTTCATTTTACGCATTATATTGTTTATCTTTATAATTGAAATAATACAGGTTGTGCATTAAAGTTTAATCGATTAGAGATCCGACCTTGTGGTTGTTGATTTCATTGATTAACACTTGGACATTGGTCTTTGGTACCGTCCAAGTTATTCCTTGTATTTGATAAAGACTCGCTATTGTTTTTAGCTTGAGTAAAAATCAAATCAAGAGAGAGATATTAACTCCTTGAGATACTTTTATCTAGATTGAGTCTGACTGTCTAGTTGATTCTCTAGCAAAGTATTTCGGAGTTAGTCCATACAGATTGCTAAGCGAAATATTGGGTGTTGTTGTTAGACCCCCGCTTTTTCATTTGGTATCAGAGCAGGAAAACACGTTAAAGACCTTATAAGTCTGTGTTTGTAGCGATCTGATTATGGACGAGTCTATCTCTAATAATGTACCAGTACAGAAATTACCAGATGATTCTAAAAGCTTGGATTCACCTGATAGAACTGTCACATCTAAGTCAATATCCAAACATTCTCTTGATGTAAAAACTGTTGATTGGGAAACTCTCCTAGAAGAACAGTTGGATGAACTTTCTGATGAAGGTGATTCAGATATTGGTAGAGATGTTGATGAGGAAGTCTCAGAGTATGTTAAGTTTTTGGATTCGTGGAATATGAAGACGATTACAACTTCTCATGTCACATCTCTTCTGACTCCTCTCTGTCGAGAAAACAAGAAATTGAGAAGATGTTACGCAGGTGTTTATTTTTCGAATCGTTTTACCGAATCGATCCTCAAAGATTCTGAGGAAAACCTACGTATGAAGTCACTTGAATGTGATAATCTTTATCAAAAGTACTTTTTGTTGGAAGAGAAACTTGCAGAATCTGAAGCAAGGTTTAACTTCCAGCAAACAAGTTTTGACGACAGAGAAAGCGCTTATCTCACTCGAGAAAAACGCCTTGAGGCTGATTTAGCTGCTGCTCTTGATAAAATCAAGATGTTGGAAGATAACTTGAAAAAGTTCAATACTAGTTCAAGAAAATTAACCACTATGTTAGGAGCAAGTAAAAATCATCGTGATACACGAGGATTGGGCTATAAGGGAATAAATGCTCCAAGTACTAGCAAAGAGGTAAAATTTGTCAAGGCTAGTGATTCTTCTCAACAAAAGGTTTCCACTGATGGAAAAAGTGAAATACCTTCTCCGACAGTTAAGGTTCAAAATAGCAAAGTTTACCAACCTCCAAAGTTAGCACACACGGATCGAGGTAAGAACATTCCTTATGTTTGCCACTATTGCGGAAATAAAGGTCACCTGGAAAGGAGATGTCGTTTCCGTATAAGGAATGAGAAAATTCATGATGTTCTTGTTTGGGCATCACAAGAAGTTGTGAAACCAAGATCATACGTTAAGACTGATCCTCTTAACGTTACAGGTTGTAATTGTCTAACCTTTAGGCAAAGGAATCAGTGCTATGATAGACCTAGATTTGCCTATAAACGTCGTACGAATCCTTTTCATAATCGTAATGGTTATCAAAACGATAACTTCGTAAAGACGAAGACAAGATCCGTTGCTCCCAATTGGAGAAAGACTAACTTGTAAAAGAATAGTCAATCCAATTCTCTTCCAAGAATTATAGAAGAGAGTGATGGGAAGAAAGTTCCCGACTGTTCCTAAACGCACTCAGAAGTGGATACCGAAGAAAGACAATGATGTTTTGAGTGTAAAAAGGAATGATCTTCCAGAAAACTCCATGACTATGGAAAAGGCAGTATCCATGATGTTGGAACTTAACAAGTTTTTTGGAAAAATGAAATTGGATGTGAAAGGTTCTAAAAGTGATCTCTTTCATGATAATCCAAAGGTCACTTGTGGTGAGCAAGACTTTGTTCACCCCCAACGCAATTTGATTGTGTTGGAAGTGCATCTTCACCAAGGAATGCCCTGCTTTGTATACGGTGAGGGAAGCACAAGAATTGGGATACACATATTATGTTCGGTAAGGCGGTAGAATTCGACTGGATTCATCTAAAAAGGTATGTCTATAAACTTGAGCAAGATTTGTACTTTTATTTGCTTAGAATACTTATAATAATCTTGCTTATCGTTCATTTTTACCTAACTTGATCTGTGTTTAAGGTTCTTAAATGTTTAGGTTTGAAAATAATAGTTCGGGATGTTTGGACTACATTGTACACATACCAAGTATGCATAACAACATTCAAAATCAAAATCCAGGGGTTTAAGTTCGCAAACCCGTATGCATACTTGACGTCGATATTCGGTAAACTTGTTTTGGCCGCTCGTCCGAACTCGGATTTACCTCATTCTTTTTGCATTCTCTTCCTTATTGAATTCCCTTCAAAATGGAAATGAGAATTTTTGAATTTGGATGAGTTAATATTGGTCTTTGTCTTGTCTCTTTTTTTTAGTGTTTGCTCCGTTTCGTTTCACTTGTTCTATTCTCTTGGACTTGAGAACTGGGATTCTTGGAGAAATCCTATTCTAAGCTATTTTGTGGCTGTTACAAGAGTGATGTTGGTGAATCACAAAGAAGGAAGTTCGAGAATGGGTAGTAGTTCACATTGCTATATATTCTTGAGTGTTCACAATCATCTCATGTGAACTATGGTGCATAGTCGTCAATGACTTTGTATGTTCTTATTTGTTAAGGAAATCTTTTTATACGCTTTTGGTAACCACTCTTGGTATAAATCCGTGCGAAAAAGATTGATTCTACCTTCTAAGGGCAAAGATTGTTATTGTAGTTGCAATTGTTTATGTATATGTATTGTTTGCATCCGTGAACTTGAAAGTCACATATGTTGTCAAAAGTAAAGTCGTTCATAAATTGGTATTCGTATTGATGAAAGGACGAATGGACTTTTGACAAATACAAAAGTTATGCCTATGCAGTCATTTACTTGATAGAAAATAGGATAAAATCTTTTGTGTAACAATGACAAAGTCTATTACGTCATTATGCATATAGTGATGCAAAGATAGAATAGATCCTTGTATGTATTCCGCGGTATTGATCTTCTTTGATCCATTCTTTTTATATTACCGTGAAGGCTCCATTGTGTGTTTTATGTTGAGAACGATACAACTAAGTCGATTATTCTTATTGGATTTGATGGTTGTTCCATAAGATGATATATGTTGAGCATTATGAACTAAATTAATCATCTTGGTTGGTTATTTAGTTATTTGCTCTGAAAGTCTTTTTTTGTCGAGCAAAACTTTTGACAATTAAATTGATTACTTTCGTGATTAGTTTGGTTGTTTGTATTCCAATTAGATTAATTATGGGTTCTCTTGTAATTAGTCTAGTTGAGTTTTCATATGTTCCACAAGTTCTTGTGTTGAGTATATGAACGGCTATACTAACTATGTTCTATTGGTTGATGTAGTCGTATATTCCGTAAGGTTTTCCGTATGTTGAGTATTTGAACGATTAAGGTAGTCATATCCGTGTGGTTATCTTAGTCGTAGCTCCGTGATTTTTCTTATGTTGAGCACAATCAATTAAATTGATCACTTTTGTGGTTTGATTTAGTTGCGTATTCCGATTAAATTAATCATGGGTTTACTTGTGATTAATTTGGTTGAGTTTTGGATATAGAAAATCATTTCCATGGTTTTTGGTGTCCAATTAAAAAATCCTTCTTTTCTTTCGAAATTAAGGTCGCTCTTGTTGTTTTTTCGGGAATGACATCAAATGGGGGAGAGTTCTTTTGAACTTGTGCTTAATGGTAATATCTTGCGGGGTGTGCGGCTGTGGAATTTTATACGGGTTATCTTGTATCTTAAAACTCCTTGATGAATGCATTTAGCTTCGGCTTTATGATTGCATCTAAATTAAGTTGGTATGTATTTTTCTTTTAGTCTATGAAATGTCTCTTGTGGAAATTTCATTATGATCCCGTTCTTGTACCTTTGCCAATTTTATTGACAAAAAGGGGGAGAAATATTGTAGTTCACACTACAAATACATATGGTTTTCGGATCATTGTGTAAGGGGGAGTGGTTTCCATAATCGATATGGAGTATTGACTAAGGGGGAGTGATACATATCATTGTAGTATTATTGTTAAATTCGTGATGCAATTGGACTTTGATGTTACATAATAATACTATGCCACTGTATAATGATGATCGAGAATCTCGATTTCTCTCATTGTTATAGCTACGAATCTTCAACAACGGTGATGCTAAACTTACAACCTTTGGGATCATTGGAGTACTTGGAAGGACGAAGATTTCAGGGAACATTGAATATTAGACTACGGAATAGGAGCCACTAAAGTTTATCTTTTTTGTATTCCATATGTATTGATAGTTTTGTCACTAAAATTGACAAAGGGGGATATTTTTAGAGCATATCTCGGTCGACCTCGCATGCGTTGCTATCTCAAGCATGTTTGTCAATGTTAGTGATCAAAACTATGAGTCTTGATTTCTAGCCTACATAGCTAAGTCTCGGACTAGAATAGAAAAGTGTATTTGAGCTCAAGGACTTCATGGAGATTCATCATACAACGACGAAGATCTACTCAAGGAACCGTGGAACTTCATCAACAAAAAGGTATGTGGAGACTTGAACTTATCTGTCACTCAAAAGTCTATCTCTTCTATCTTGTACTTCTTATGAGACAAAAGTCGTATGCTATATAGACTGGATCATACATATTTGATATTTCGAGCCGAGTATATCTCGCCTATCTATATCTCGAAATCGTGTGTTGGTGAAGCGTTTTTCTTTGATCAAGTTTATCTTCACCTAGTGACGAAAGTCATGAAAAGTTTCAATTACTTTGATAATTGCTCTGACGCGAAACGGTCTGTGAATAACGGCTATATAAAGTCCTCTGAGAATGTCTCAATGATTGGAATGAGAGTTTAGATTACATAACCATGTAATCCTTAATCCGAAGTTTTCGAACTTTATTGATTGAGAGAAACCGGAGGAATTGGCTTTTCCAAGTCCGCGAACTGACGAAAGTTCTCGTACCGAGAATTTCTGCTGGGATTTTCCAAAAACTCGTTTGCGTGTAAGTCCGCGAACTCAGTCCACGAACCTAGTCCGCGAACTGGCAAAAGTCTTTTTGCCGAGATTTTCTGCTGAGTTTGGAAAACTCCACCGGTTGTCTTAAGTCCGCGAACTTGTTTGTGAGCTTAAGTGGTTATGATCTAAAGATGTGGTCTGAACATGAAACTTCAATTACTAAGGAATGCTTTATGCAAACCGTGGATATAAAGTTAATGAGCCGATTCAATCGAATCGAATCATCTTTGTTGCAACTGTGTCTTGTGTAGTTACATAAGATCTCATAGCAATTGAACAACTCTCTAACTAGTTCATTTGAGTCAATTGAACTAGTTATGGTGAAGAAGAACAAGGTTAATATGAAATTCTCATATGGTTAACCTTTTGGGTTACTATGTTGAACCAACATACACGTACACGTTTGGGCATGGTTTTCGCAAACCCAGTAAACGTCTACTCGAGTGTGTGTGACAAGCTAAGTTTTCAATCTAACGGTTGAGAAATATTAGCTTGAACTAAGTCAGGTTTTCATCTAATGGTGAATATGGATTGCTTTGTAACTATGCCAAAACCCTGATTTGAAGGCTGTATAAAGGAGACATCTAAAATTGTGAAAAACTGATCCACACACGTTTGTGTGATACTAGTGCGCTCTCTAGAGTCGATTCTCCTTTAACCTTTGGTTTTCTTCTCTAAAACCAGGTTAACGACTTAAAGACTTCATTGGGATTGTGAAGCCAGATCGATACTACTTTTATCGTAGTTGTGTGATCTGATCTTGCATCTTTTATCGTACGAGTACAATCTTTGATTGGCTTGAGATCGTGAGAGTTCTACGATAGGCAAGATAAAGAAGTCACAAACATCTTCGTCTCACTGTTTGTGATTCCTCGACAAACCGCTTGTGTAGTCAAGAAGGATTGTTGAGAGGTGATTGATTAATCTAGGCTGTTCTTCGGGAATATAAGACCGGATTATCAATTGGTTCTTGTTCACCTTGATTTTATATCTTAAGACGGAGCAAAGTGGGAGACATATTTATCCTTTGATAGACTTTTCTGTGTGAGACAGATTTGTTTATTATCAAGTCTGCGATTTTGGGTTGCAGCAACTCTTAGTTGTGGGGTGAGATCAGCTAAGGGAATCAAGTGCGCAGTGTCCTGCTGGGATCAGAGGCGTAGGAGTACAACTTTACCTTGAATTAGTGGGAGACTGATTGGGGTTCAACTGTAGTCCAGTCCGAAGTTAGCTTGGAGTAGGCTAGTGTCTGTAGCGGCTTAATACAGTGTGTATTCAATCTGGACTAGGTCCCTGGGTTTTTCTGCATTTGTGGTTTCTTCGTTAACAAAATTTCTGGTGTTTGTGTTATTTCATTTTCGGCATTATATTATTTATCTTTATAATTGAAATAATACAGGTTGTGCATTAAAGTTTAATCGATTAGAGATCCGACCTTGTGGTTGTTGATTTAATTGATTAACACTTTGACATTGGTCTTTGGTACCGTCCAAGTTATTCCTTGTATTTGATAAAGACTCGCTATTGTTTTTAGCTTGAGTAAAAATCAAATCAAAAAGAGAGATATTAACTCCTTGAGATACTTTTATCTAGATTGATTCTGACTGTCTAGTTGATTCTCTAGCAAAGTATTTCGAAGTTAGTCCATACAGATTGCTAAGAGAAATATTGGGTGGTGTTGTTAGACCCCCGCTTTTTCACATAGAATAAGGGATCCAGAAGAAGGAGAATGCACAACTATCTTGGAAGCAGTGAGATGAGTCAAAGCAATGGGACACACAAGAATCAACATTTTAGTTGATGCACAAAATGTGGTTAATTCAGTTAACTCTGACAAACTCTTTGTCAAATGGGAATACATGAAAATTATTAGAGACATAAAGTTATTGTTGAATTCTTTCAGTTTTTGGAGTTTTAGTCATATTTTGAGAGATTATAATTGCTTAGCAGATAGCATTGCTAATAAAATGAGGTTAGATAACTCTTATGTGGAAGAACTACACAATGTACCTAGTTGTCTTGAAACCTTACTAGGCAGGCATATTGCGCCTGTCATTGCTTAAATAAAATCTCTTTTATCTAAAAAAACAAAAACTCTTCTGCAACTGGCATCAAAAAAATAAAATCTCTTTTTGTCTTGACGTGTGCGTCAAAAGAGGAATCCCAAAGTATTTTTGTCCAAGTTCCATCAACAAAAACTTTTGGATTTGTGAGTTACCAAAGAAAATGGTAGATTTGTGCATGTTAACGAGTGAGGACACAATGTGCAATGCACATCCTTGAAATAAAATTTGAAAGCAATGAAATCTTTTGAAATTACATGATGATGAGGGATCCCCTCACACTTTATAAAATAAATTCTTATTTGTACCTTTTACATAGATATAAGTTTGAAAAAACTAACCAAATTCAAAGAGCTACCTAAATATTTAGGTAGATATTTGTATTTTTTGTTATTTGTACTCTTTAATTCAAAGAGCTACCCAAATATTTGAAAGATTTAAATTCTTAATTTTTTTGATATTTTTTAAAACAATGGCATTTCCGTAAATATGTAATGGCTTTTTAATCCAATGTTATCTAATATACGTTTCTACCCTTTATTTTTAATGAAATTACATGATGAGGAGGGATCCCCTCACACTTTTATTCTCACACGTTGGACGTGATTTTTGCGAACATAAATCAAACCATAACGGATTTGAAGCTAATATTTTGGGGATAAGTTCCTCTTACAAAGCTCGACTTTCCTACCGAAATGAGCGTATCCCGAGATGTATAACACCAACATCTATTATTTTGGAAATGAGCCGTTGAAAATCAACTGATTTTTAGCTATATTGAAATTAAGATCGAGAGATTGTGAGGTTTTATATTTCAGAATGTACTCATTTTTGGTAGGCATCTGGAACTTGGTAAGAGGAACATAACCCCAGGATATTAGCTTCAAATACGTTGTGGTTTAGTTCTTATTCACAAAAATAACGTCCTACGTGTGAGATAGTATGAGAACAAAAGTGTGAAAGGATCCTCCCTCTTACATGATACTCCATAATAGAGCTTGTTAATTTTAATGAGGGCAACTTAGTAATATATATAGGGGGTCTTCTACCAAAAATGCCTCTTTTCTTTATAATAGTAAGATGAGATGGTAGGTTTCTGCATGTTAATCACTTAACCAGAATCTTTCCCAAAGATATGAAGTAGGTGTCGAAGATGCCGCATACGAGAATAAGTTGCTTGAAAGAATAACTAACAATCATCTGTGAAGAAAAAAAGATTGATAACATGACAATGCTTCGTAATGTTAAGTCCCTGAAGATGATCAAAATCTTCATGATGTTGCAAAAAGTCGTGAAAATAATTCAGTCTAATCTATTATAATTTTGGTTTTCATTCCACATATATGCATTACTTTTTTCTCCAAATGGAGAAGCATGCGTATACATCAATTAATAAAACATGTTATATCTATCTCTTAAACCCAGATCAATACCTCATTCATGGAGATCTACAGTATCTGTCATGGTTTATCTATATTACCTTGACTATCTTTGTATTCTATGAGACTCGAGATATAAGAATGTTTCAGTTCTTTTGCACACTAAATGAGCAGAATTTCATATAAGCCCCTGCAAGTATGCAACTAAAACTTAGCTGATAAAAAGTGCGTAGATTAAGAACATGGTATTAGATGAGTAACCAATGAGACATGGTATTAAATTAAGAACACTTCGGTTCTTGTTAAGCATGTGTTATACCTCAGTCCCATTTATTCTGAGAAATCCTGAAGTTCTTGATCTGGAAAGGCAGGAAAGCTTCCTAGTGTTTCAAAGTTCTTGGTTACTAGGTTATACTCAACTGAAAGATTATGACGGAAAATAGTGGCTAAACCTCTTAACTGCCTTATAAAAGATAAACATATATATAAATCAACCAGCAAGTACTACTCATTTCTAATATTTTACTCACATCCCTATTTTACAAAAAGTCATCCATAACTTTTTTAATAGTGAGTGATAAAGCATCTTCAGTTTGAATGCTTAGTTGAGGTATAACTAAAATAGCCACAACATCACAGAAGTAGGTAGCATATTATACAAGTTCTTATTGTACGTTCTGTCATCAAGAAAACACGTTATCAAGATATAAGCAATGTCTTTCCTTACCCCCAGATTTCATGTCAAATTACCCATGAAAATAAAAATAATACAAAGACACTGCTCCTAAAGGGAGACCAACATCAGTCTAGAATAGACTAAATGGTTGTTTGTCTCTATCTAACTAGTGAAAGGATTAACAACATACATACTTTACGTAATTAAAAAAAAACATGCTTCAAAAAATATAATTTATTGAATTTCGGATAAAATGAATTTATCCTTGCCAGATTTGCTAGATGAAGGCATTGTCTCTTCATGAATTTCAGTTGCAATACTCCGTAGCAAATGAAAGTGACTGATCCATAACATTATGCAAAATACTTTAGTAGCTTGTTGATTAGCTCCTAAAACCAAAGTCGGTGTGAATTACTCTCCCCTCTGAAAATTCCTAAACAAACATTTTCACCGATCATTACAAAATTAGCTCTATAATCTGAAATAAAATAGTCAGCCTGCTGAAAATGAAATGTTATGGAAGGATAATTAGCAATATCAAAGTTTTCCCTCATATGGAAACAAACATCAAAACTTTGTTGGGACCAATATATTCAACTTCGAGCAATTTAAAATGTTCATTCACCAAATCCGCAACTACATCAAGATGATATTCATACATAATAGATATTGGAGTACCAAAATCTATGATGGCCCCGCCTTCATCTTCACTTTTAAGCTCGAAAGTACCTCTAGGAAATCCTACTCTTTTATTACCCACACTAATATCTTCTATACCTAAGTAATAGAACGAAAAATTGAACGTAGGCACAATAATGGGAGTTGTACGTATTTCTTGACCCGGGCCTCCAATTATAGCATCTGCACCAAACCTTAAATATGTATCCGACCCCTCGATATTCGAATTAAAAATCTCGAAGCAGTACGAAAATTTACCTTGTCCAACAACACCTAATTGATTTATAAAAGCTCATTTTCCGGATCCTAACCCTAGTATTCCTGCAATAATATCTGGTTTACCATGTAAATGATTATTACCGATAAAATTTTCAAAGTTCTCTTGACGGAAACCACAACCCGTGTGTAATTCAATATTTTCAAATCCACCAGTATCGGAACCTAGAGTGAATTTTTCTACAGCAAAGATACCAAATAATGATGATCCACTCGCGTAGTCAGTTGTATAAGTGCATTGACCATTAGAATTGCAGTTTTCTTTCACGCAATGAGTATGTGTATTACAAGGCACATAATGATATGTAGTTGACAAATTCCAAGGATAAAGTGACATATCTTGATTAAAAGCTTCAGTGGCACCTTCGCATTGAACCCACGTCTCATCACTACCTGAATCAACCATCAAATAGTAATTATTGAATGGTTGTCGTCTACCTGGAAACGTACCTAAACCAACCTTTGCGACGTAAAACATTTTGGGTTCGTAAACTATAGGTAACCGTATAACATCATGATTCATTGAGCATGTTGCATTGCTTTGGAGCAATATTTTTTACTTGATGTAACGTGCTTGAGCTTTTGATTGTTCGACGAGCCTTTGAAGCCTTTCGTCCGGTGTTAACTGGTCACCTGAATATAAAGATGATTCTTTAGAATCTATATGAATCAACTTTATACTAAATCCTTTTTTTGAGTTCATCGCGATAACTAAATTTAGTAATAGTGAAATGTAAGTGGTTGATAAAAGAAGAAAAAAAATGTTCTCCCCATTTTTGATCCAAAATAAATGTTGATGGACACATTATGAGGACTTCAATATATTCATCACTATATGATAAAACAAAACCTTCATGTATTAATGTTCGTATCATATTATATTATTATAAAATTTTCATGTATAAATATGTAAAGGCTCGAGTCCAATTTTATGCACACTCATTTAAAGAGTGTGCACAAAACAAATTAATCCTATTGGTTCGTCTAACCAACTGTTAAGAATCTATTCAATTCGTTTATATTTTATTTTGTTTCAACTACAATCTGAAATTAAAATATGCAATTAATTTTTTTTTTATGAGTTAGCACAGTGGTTAGTTGTGTCCTCTAAATACTACTGGCAATCACAAGGTCCTGAGTTGTTTTCACAAAGGTCATTTTTGAGATGGACTGCGAAACATTGAAGGAATCTATGATTAATGAAGAACTACAAGTTCATTGGTTTAATCAGAATCTTCTCCAAGTTATTAAGAATAAATTTAGAAACAATAAATTTTGGTTTTATAAGTCTGTCAACAGGCTAGCAAATAAAGTTGCTCACGAGTTAGCTAAAAAAGCTAGATTGGAGAATACAAACTTTCAGTACTTAGAAAATTTCCCATATTTCTTACTGAATCTGGTGAAAAATGATATCATGTAATTCTTCTATTATCAATGAAATTCTTTTAGTATCCAAAAAAAAATTACAAGGTCCTGAGTTCGAACCCTTACCTTCTCCAAGGAAGGAAGCATGAGAACCTTTTTTTGTGTTTTTGATGCAAACAAAATTTATATTTATTAAGCACTTTCGTGATGAATATAGTTTAACAAGAAGGTTGGAGGAACTCTAAACCATGTGCTAGAGATATCTTCTTTACGGGCATACTTTTCCAGTTCATACCACACTTATTAGCTAATCTATTTGTGTGCGTACAAGACGAACTCTCAAAAGAAAATAAAAGATTAATAATGTCTTCAACTATGCGAGGGAGCATGAGGATCATCAAGCCGCCTGTTGGTTCTCCAGTGCTATCAAAATTGAAAACCGGCAATTCAGAGATTTCTTGAAACTCACAATCAAATTTCAAAACAAAGTTTAACTTCAAAAATGATAAATAAGATCTTTGAATGTTTATGTTAAACCTTGCCTTGAAAACTTCACTGAGATCCAACGTCTAACATCATTAGAAGTTTGAACCCTTAATTCATTTTGAATTAAAACAGACTCAAACTTTAGAGTTTAATCAAACACTATGAAAATGTTAAGAAATAGGGCTTTGAAAAATAATTATTTCCAAAGAAGAGTATAGAATTAAGTTAATAAATATCCTCATATCTGCAATAGAAACGTAGAACCTAAAATTTGTTAAATTGTTGTTTTTTACCACTACCGTAAAATAAGAGAATATCATAGATAATAAAATTAGATTTGACAATGATGGTTTAGCATTACGAAAAGATCCTCAAAGCGGAAACCTAAAAGAAAATCAGAAAAAACGAGAAAGAATGAAAGAGAATAAGCATTTTTTTCATGTCTTTCACATGAATTGTTATTCTAGTCTGGAATGGAATACTTGATGTTTTAAGATAAAATACATGATAATACCTATTTTAGATTTAGGGAGGATCCCCTAACATGGCTATATTCATTCACACTATCTCATACTTTTCCCAAAAAAATTTCTAATAAAATTTGATCTGTAACCGTTTCGGAACTAATATTTGAGTGATATGTTCCTCTTATAAAAAACTACATTCATATTAAAAATGAATATATAATACCACCATCTACTATGTTGGAAATTAGCCGTTGAAAATTAATGAATTTTCAATTTTTAAAATTAAGATCGATAAATAGTGAGGTTTTCTATTTCAGAACGTGCTCATTTTTTATGTGTATGTAGATATTTGTAAGAGGAACATATTCCCGTAATATTAACTTCAAATTCATTACGGTTTAGGTTTTATTAGGAAAAATGTTGGCAAAATGTGAGATAATGTGAATATAGCTATGTGAGTGGATCCTCCCTCGAAAGAACAAATCAATTGAATGTATTCTTAACGGTTGGCTTAAACCAACCAATAGAATTTTTTTTTGTGCATACTCCTTTAAGGAGTGTGCACAACACGTTAATAAAGAGCCGGTTGTTGCAACACACAGACTACCACACAACATGTCAATCAAATACCGAAAATACTTCAATATCGTATCAAAGTTTTTTAAGAAAGAATATATCAATCAAATATTTGAATATCAACACTCACTTATTGAGAAAATATTTTAACGATCAGAACCCGAACTTCTTACCTAATTAGGATTTAGCATGTCAACATTCTTTTTACATATTAACTAGAGATAAGATATTTTCCTGTTTTAGAGCATTTCCAATGGAGTATGGGTTTTAAAAAATATTGATGCCACCTAGGATTTTAGAAACTCTCAACAAAAAAAACCCTCTACAGTGGTGGTTGGATAATCAAAATTTAATATGACGTGGAAGTTTGAGTTTGGAGGAGAGTATGGGTTTTGAGAGACTCCCTTTCATACGCACGTCATCAATTTGTTATTATTTTAATTAATTTTTTAGATTTTGGGAATTATTTTTTCTATAAATAAGCGACAAGTGTATCAAAACAGATATGGATACAACTACCACTGGAGATGCTTACCAAAACAAGATTTGTATTTGGATTCTATGTTATTAAATACTCCCTCCGTCCCACTATTAAGTGACCTAGTGTACAACTAAATTTAGTTGTACACTAGGTCACTTAATAGTGGGACGGAGGGAATACCTTTTTTCTAGGTCTCCACATATGATAAATACTCATACTCTATTGGAGATGCTCTTAGCAATGTAAATCAACTGTGTACATATATCCTAAATTATCCAAGCAATCAACTGTTATGAGTGTTTCCGTATCTTTTACTGATATGGAGTGTTTAATGATCATTTTGTCATCAATTTATAAAACCTTATTTATTTTTTATAATTTTGTTTTTCAATTAAAGAAACTATATAAATCTTATTGCTTATTTACATGGCCATCTTAATTCTTAACATTGTTTAGGATTCGTCGCATCTAGATTCTAGACTAGGTACATATTTTTTGTCTACTGCAACTGTTATTTGGAATTCAACATGTAAAATTGCGTAGGCCAAATGTACCGTACCTTCTATTTTAAAATGAAATTAACAACCTTATGGTACGTGCTTGACTGCAAACCAGCTTCCTATGCATCCCGAAAAGAATCAAAGTTCATTTCGTATTCGATAATGAATTATATGATTTCGTCGTTACCTAACTTAAACTATTCACATCCAAATTTCTCATGTTCTTCTACTGTTAACATTACATGTTGGAACTGCAACAATGAAATACTGAAAAATGATGTTAAAATTAAATTTCTGAAAATAAAATAAAACACTCTAATATTTAACAACACACTGAGGACAGAGTCACTTGATCATCAAGCTGTCCTTAACTCGATACTTCACCGGACGTCTAAAAAATGAGTTGTGCTAATACCCTGTGGTGAAGTCGTATCCAGGATAAAACTTCCCGTTGCAAGTAGTATAAGCACTACAGAACTTGCCCACTTACGAACTCAACAACAAAGCTTAGGAATGTAATAATCACACAAAGGGAGAAAGACGAAAGTAAGAAGGATACTAGCTTCTTCTGGACACATTTTTGGAATGAAAAAATCTCTTTGCTTTTATAGGTAGAGAAAATGAATTTAACATAAATTGTATTTGGTAACGTCCCTCATTAAACATAAAACCATTGAAGGAATTAAAACCTTGTTTTTATTTTAATATAAACAGTAGGAATAAAATCTTGTTTTTAAATAATCCCTTTAAAAATTAAAAACTTGTTTTGATTTCAATCCTTTTAGAAATTAAAACTTGTCTTGATTTTAATATTGGAAAAGCGGGGGTACAACAACCACACCCGATATTTCACTTAGCAATCTGTATGAACAAACTCCAATATACTTTCTAAAGAATCAACTAGATAGTCAGACTCAATCTAGATAAAAATTATATCAAAGAGTTTATATCTCAATCTCTCGATTTGATATATACTCAAGCAAATAGAAATCTGCGAGTCTTTATCAAATACTAGAGAGATAACTTGGATGGTACCAAAGACCAATATCCAAGTGTCAATCAATTTAAATCAACAACCAAAAGGTCGGATATTCTAATTGATTGAATAACGCACAACCTGTGATATTTCAATTATATAACAAAATATAATGCGGAAAAGAAATAACACAGACACCAGAATTTTGTTAACGAGGAAACCGCAAATGCAGAAAAACCCCGGGACCTAGTCCAGATTGCACACACACACTATATTAAGCCGCTACAGACACTAGCCTACTCCAAATTAACTTCGGTCTGGACTGTAGTTGAACCCCAACCAATCTCACACTGATCCAAGGTACAGTTATGCTCCTACGTCTCTGATCCCAGCAGGATACTACGCACTTAATTCCCTTAGCTGATCTCACCCACAACTAAGAGTTGCTACGACCCAAAGTCGAAGACTTTAATAAACAAATCTGTATCACACAGAAAAGTCTACGGTATTAGATAAATCCGTCTCCCACGAATATACCTACGAGTTTTGTTCCGTCTTTTGATAAATCAAGGTGAACAGGAACCAATTGATAAACCAGACTTATATTCCCGAAGAACGGCCTAGTATTATCAATCACCTCACAATAATCTTAATCGACGCAGCGAAAAAAGACACTGTGGAATCACAAACGATGAGACGAAGTGTTTGTGATTACTTTTATATCTTGCCTATCGGAGATATCAATCTCAAGCCAATTATTACAATTGTACTCGTACGATAGAAATAGCAAGATCAGATCACACAACTACGAGAAAGTAGTATCGGTATGGCTTCACAATCCCAATGAAGTATTTAAGTCGTTAACCTGGTTTAGAAGAAGAAACCAAAGGTTAAAGGAGAATCAACTCTAGCTTAGCACAACTAATATCACACAGAAGGTGTGGGGATTAGGTTTCCCAGTTGCTAGAGTTCTCCTTTATATAGTCTTTCAAATCAGGGTTTGCAATCAATGTTAGCTTGGTGACAAAGCATTCAATATTCACCGTTAGATGAAAACCTGATTAGATTCAAGCTAATATCTTTCAACCGTTAGATCGAAAACTAGCTTGTTACGCACAAATGAAATGCACGTTTCTAGGCTTGTGTAACCGTACCCAAACTTGTACATTTGTTGGTTCAACAATAGTCAACCAAATGGTTAGCCATATGATCACTTTCATATCAACCATATTTTTCTTCACCATAACTAGTTCAAGTAACTCAAATGAACTAGTTAGAGAGTTGTTCAATTGCAAGGAAATCTTATGTAACTACACAAGACACAATCGAAGCAAAAAAGATTTGATTCACTCGAATCGGTTCATGAACTATAGCCACGGTTTGCAATTTGCATTCCTTAGTTTTATAAGAATAAGTTCACAAACATCGTTTTTATATATAAACTACTCAAGTTCGCGGACTGGGTTCGCGGACTTAAGTTCCCGGACGGAGTTCACAAACTCCAGAGGAATTTCTCGGGACGAGAACTTCCACCAGTTCGCGGACTTGGCTCATGCCACCATGCCGGTTCTCTTGATCAACAAAGTTCTCAAACTTTGGTTCAAGGAATAAGGACTTATACATATATGTGTTTCCACAACAATGCTTATATCCTCCAATGGTTATATAATCTAAACTCTCATTTGAATCATTGAAACATTCTTAGAGGACGTTGATATTCAATAGTTGTTATTCACAAACTATTTTTCGTCAAAGTAAGCAATTTTCAAAGTGATTGAAACTTGTCATGACTTTCGTCACTAGGTAAAGATGAACTTGGTTAAAGCGAAAGCTTACCAACACATATTTCGAGAAATAGATAGGCGAGATAAACTCGGCTCGAAATAGCAAATGTGTATAATCTAAGTCTATATAGAAAAATGACTTTTGTCTCAAGATAAGAGATAAATAAACTTTTGAGTGATAGATAAGTTCAAGTCTCCATATACCTTTTAGTCGATGAAGATCCACCGGTTCCTTGAGTAGTCCTTCGTCTTGTATGATGATTTCCATGGAGTTTTTGAGCTCAAATACAATTTATATCCTAGTCCGAGACCTTAGCTATAGTGGACTAGAAATCAAGACTTATAGTTTTGATCACTAACATTGACAAACAAGCTTGAGATAGCAACGCATGAGAGTTCGACCGAGCAATGCTCTAACAATCTCCCCCCTTGTCAATTTTAGTGACAAAACTATCAATACATATGGAATACAAAAAATAAATAAATTAACTTTTGTAGCTCCTATTCCACATGTCTAATCTTCAACATTACTCGAAATCTTCGTCACTTCCAAGTACTCTAATGATCCCAAAGGTTGTAAGTTCAGCATCATCGTTGTTGAAAATCCGTAGCTATAACAACGAGAAAACAAGAGTTCTCAATCATTATTATACAGTGTCATAATATCATTACACAACGTCAAAGTTCAATTGTATCACAACTTTAACAACAATACTATGGTGATATGTATCACTCCCCCTTAGTCAATACTCCATCTCACATGAAAACTACTCCCCCTTACATAATGATCCTAAAACCATATGTATTTGTAGTGTGAACTTGTAGATGGGGAAAAACGAGTTGCTGGTTTTTACGGAATTGAGGAGACGCCCGTGCGGAGGAAACTCCTTGAACCGAGCGAACTGTTAAACCTCACACAGATGCATTACAAAAAGGGAGTGCTTTGAATTCGAGAGATCAATCTGTAGTACTCCAGCCTAAACCAAGACAATGGCCGTTCAAGAGTAAATTCGGTTACAAGAGAGGATGGGTCGATCTGTAGGAGGGAAGTTTAAAAATGTGTGATATCAATGGTAATCGAAGATTGTAGATTCGTTGTGTATTCTGAAAATAAGATAAGTTCTGAATGATTGAATTTTGCTCTGTTGAGAGTAATTGCTCAGACGTTGAGTTGTTGATCTCGTGTTGTCTGTTTGACGTAAGATTCTCCTCCTTTCAATCATGATTCAGAGACTTATTTATATTGCTAGAATTGTAAACACCATGATCCCATGAAGTGTGACAGTTTATGGGATCAAAGAGTGGAGAAATGGAAATCGAGTAAAAACCAGTTGCTCAACGTGTGAAGACTTGCCGATTTTCCATCCACTACTTTGTTAACTCCTTCAACTGATTGCACGACTTTATCACATTCTCATCGTGTGTATGAACACACATGTCGTAGACCGCCAGACCAAAACCCTAGTTAATATCCCCCATGTGACACGATTGATGTCTCGTGATTAGTTAGTCAGTTGTTGACTTCATGACTTCATGGGACGATGAGTCCTTGTATTGTTCAGTCGAACATGATTTGAAAATGTTCTGAGACTCATGAATTGAACATTTCCTTTGAGACAGAGGTATAATGTATGAATAAACGTTGATAGTTAATCGTGAGCAAATATTGCTCATTCGATGAATTGTTGAATACTGATAGTTGAACCAATATTCCTTGGTTTGAGCAAATATTGCTCATCTGAGCGAATGTTGCTCATTTGATGAATTATTGGTAGCATGACCAAATAAAATATTAATTTTAATACTGGCAACTGAACCAAGTATAATTAATAAAATGTTGACCATGAGATCATCGTAAAATTATTAGCATTTGAATATGGAATTATGAACCTTGGACTCAAAACCCTAATTCGATCAATTGATGGTTTATTGAAAATTAACCACGGAGTGAAGAAGGGACCGGCTACATGGGGTCATGGATCGACCATGTAGCGCCCAGATTCTCAAGTGAGCGAATACCAAGGTCTCTTGAAGACTTGTTGATTTGTTGATGAAAGGACGATTAAATGCTGGTTTAATCATTTATTATAAAATAATGCTCGTCTGAGCCTTAGGTGATAAAACCTATTTAATTATGAAGAGATGAGGGACCTACCAAGGGGTCATGAAACCGGCCCTGGGTGGTCATGGGATCGACTGACGATCGTTTCATGAAATTTCAAGTTGTTTGGAAGAGTTTGAACCTAATATGAACAAATTAGGTCAAATAATGAAAATACATGGGACCGACCTCTTGCAAGCCAAAGAGCCAACCTTGGTCGGTTAAGGTAGTATGCTCGCATCACTAAAGTGTTCGTGCCTCAGTCCTGAGAATTTTGATATTTTCAGATGTGCGTTTGAGCAATCATTTGGAAAAATATGAAGAAATCAGGGATTTTTGCTGAAACTGAGGAAACTTCATGAGATGAAGGAAAATAATAATAAAAATGAAGGAATCATGAAATGTGGGACCGGATATGGCCAAGGCATGGCCGTTCGACCAATGAGCCCGGTCCCATAGCATTTCCTCAATTTTGTTATATTTTTCATGATTTTATGGAAATATCATAAAATCAAGGAGTTTGTGGAAACTAAGGAGTTTTGTTGAAATCAAGGAGTTTCCTTGAAGTGAAAGAGTTTCCATGAGATGAGGGAAACAAATAATAATAAAATAAGGGAGTGTGGGACCGGCTTGGGCATAGTCGGCCGGCTAGGGCCCGGTCTCGTTTGTTTTCCCAAATTTTATGTATTATTTCCATGATTTGAAGGAATTTTCATAATTTGAAGGAAATATTATGAAATCAAGGAATTCCATGGGATCAAGGAAACATAAAAAAAATAATAATAAAATAAGGGTGTGTTGGGCCGGCTAGGGACCGGTCCCACAAGTTTCCCTAATTTATATTATTTTTTCATGATTTAAAGGAAATATCATGAAATCAAGGAGTTTTCAAGAGATTAGGGAAATAATAATAAAATAATGAGGAATCATGAGGTGTGGGACCGTCCACAACTAGGGCATAGCCGGCCAGCTAGTAGGCAAGGTCCCATGACACCTTTCCCAATTTTATATTATTTCCTTGATACGAAGGAAACACCATAAAACTGAGGAGTTTCCTTAAAACGAAGGATATTTGCTCAAATGAAGAGATTTTCATGAGATCAAGGAAAATAATAAAAATATGATAAAATATAGAATTTGGACGTGGGACTGGTCACGGCTTGACTGGCCGGCCGGTGAGCCCAGTCCCCTAGTGCCCTGACTAATATTTTATTATTTATTATTTTCTTCATAGGTTTATCGTTCTTTCGTATCTTAGAATGCTCGTTCGTGCATTCAGGTGCTCGTTGGTGTATTATTGCTGAGTACACTTGCACCATTTTAATCGGGGCTTATTCGATAGTGCTCAGATGCCCGTGTGTTGAATATTTATTACTAACCCATGGAATTCTACTGGGAAGAACCATAAATTGAAGTAACGAAATATTATGAAAAATATTGAATATTTTCCAGGGATTCAGTTAATGAATCTAATGATTTAAGAATAATTAATTGATGGCTCTATACTAGTACAATCTTCTGGGAGCATTAATTATTCAGGAATTGAGTGATATGAGCTTGTTGAAGCGTCATATTTCTTTTATATAGTCAGGGAAAACATTCTTACATCCTGAAGACGTTATTGCTCTATACTAGCAGGCAAGCTGTCTAGGAGCCGTCTAATCTTGCAATTCCATATAAAAGTGATCACTGAAATTGCTCAGTATTCATGAGATATGCCTTTGCCTCAGCTGAGAGACTACACATCTACATATACTCTGAGAGACAGCATTCTCAGCCAGACATTCTCGTGGCGTGAGGTTTCACGCTTTCGATAAGAGACATGAGCCTCAATACTCGTTTGATTGCTGAATCAGGAGCATATACAGTTATGGGTTTACGATTTTATCCCTCGTCGAAAATCCACCATCTACAGAACTACATATTAATTCTCCCCCTTTTTGTCAATAAAATTGGCGAAGGTACAAGAACGGGATCCTAATGAAATTTCAGAAAGAGACATTTCATGACCAAAAGAAAGAAACACATATCATCTTATTTAGATGCAATCATAAAGCCGAAGCTAGATGCATTCATCAAGGAGTTTATAAAGATACAAGATAACCCCTATAATATTCCACAACTGCACTCCCCACAAAGATTTGGCAATTAAACACAAGTTCAATTAAGAACTCTCCCCCATAAAATGTCATTCCCGAAAGAACAACAAGAGCGACCTTAATTTCGAAAGAAAAGAAGGATTTCTTTGGACATAACAAATCACATACAAGTATGAATTTGAATTCAAAATATCCAATTAAATTAACCACAAGAGAACCCATGATTAATTTAATCGAAAAATGCTCAACATAAGTGAACTTATGGAGACTCAAAAATACACAATTAGATTAATCACAAGAAAACCAATGATTAATCTAATCGAAATACACAACCAAACTAAACACAAAAGTAATCAATTTAATTGGTCATGCTCGTCATAAGAAAACTTACGGAGCAACAACTAAATAACCAAACAAGATGATTAATTTAGTTGAATATGCTCGACATAAAGTACCTAACGGAACAACAACATAGCTAATTGTAAAAAATAATCAACTTGGTCGTTTAATGTTCAACATAAGACACTTTACGGAGCCTCACAGTACTACAAAAAATATGGATCAGAGAAGATCAATACTGCGGAATACACAAGGATTCATTCTATTTTCCATCACTATTCGCATAACGATATTCAATAGACATAATCCTTGCAAGCAAAAGATTTTAACCTATCTTCCATAGATAATTGACATAATAGGTTAACTTTTGTATTTGTCATAAGTCTATTCATTCTTTTATCAATACATGCATATCGACATACGAAAGACTTTACTTTTGACAAGGTATGGGACAATCAAAGTTCACGGACGTAAACACACATATCCCATAACAATATTGCAATATATAAAACCATAAAGATTAATACTGCAAAAATCATCTTCCAAACAAATTTAGAATTTAAACCAATAAATCTAAAAACATGAAGATGAAAACGTTGGTCATAGTGATGTGTAATCACAATAATGGCTATACCAAACTCTAGTTATTCTTCTAACAAAACAAGAAAAGGGAAGATTTGCTAGGAAAATAAGAGAAATCAACAAGCTAAGGAACAAAAGCAGACTCCAGTGCCATGGCCGAACATGAACTAAGGTCATATAGACGGTTCAGGATCCTCACGAGTCTTGGCGTCCTTGAGCTTGTGATTAGAAGCATCCGTTGCATCGATCTTAAGAGAAGAGATTCTCTTTGTGAAGATCATTGATGTGAGATATTATGATACCAAGGTCAGTTGAAACCTTTTTCAACTCAGTTTTCAACACATCAAAACTTTTCAAAGTATCAACAAGCTGCATTTTTGCTTCCTCAAAATACTTAAGAAAGTCATGGACCACTTCAGCAGAAACCATATCCTCCTTCTCAACATCCTCATGAGTATATGCATAGTAACATGAGGCATTCGGATGATCATATTCTATTAGGGTTCTTTATTTCCTCCCTTTAGACTCAAAACCAATACCTTTATCAAGAAAGGCTTTTGCAAAACCACAAGCTCGTGAAGAGGACGACATTCTTGATAAACCAAAATAACTTAGAGTACGTGAGCATGACTCAGAGGTTTGGTATTTATATGGTTTCTTAGGGAAGAAGACCTTTAGGCTTTATGAACTGTTGACTCGTGATGGTAACCCGTGTACGCATACGAATACAACATGGCCCATAAAGAATAAAACAACAAAACAAAACTTTTGCTACACGAAAATTCATAATTGGCTCAATAAACTTCATAATTTCAGTAATTTAGAGCACAAGTGTAGCAACCCACAAAGTTGCAATAAGAATTGCATAAAAAGAGAAAAACAATACTAGACACCACAAATACTACTTAGGCATTATTGTCTGCAGACACTAGTTTAGCTATAGACGATAAGAGGATAGCTCAACTAAGCAAAACACCAAAATGCCACAGTTTACCTGATTTTTACACATCTTGCTCAACAGGATTTTTATGAGAAAGTTCTTAACCCTTGTGATTAATTAGCACAAGTATGAGCTCTGAGCTCATTAAAAGAACTGTGTTTATGATCGAGTCTCTTTTTCCTTATGAATCTAGATAGATCCCTTTTTATGTGAGAAATTATCATAAAACTTACTGTCATCAAAATACAAGACATAGTTAGAGTTCTTACCAAAAGAATTTTGACTTGAGGAGAATGAAAACCTGTTGACAATTTCTTTATATCCTTCAATTATCTCCATCAGGTTATTTCTCATATCATCAATTTCTCTTCTTTCTCCTGGAATTTCGTTCACATCAAGGGTAATGTTGTTTCCAGAGGAAACGACTTGATATTTCCTTAGGCGATTCTTGTTAATACTATTATTCTGCTTCATGAAATTTGAGGAACTCATTGAACTGACTTTCCTGGTAACATACACAGGGTAAGTACGAAAACCAACTGGTTTAGACATACGAATGTCAGTTATACCTTTGAGAATTAAGTCTAAGGTGTGTTGAAGTTGAATTAAGGAGGTTTTATTCAACCTAGAGTTTCTCTTTTGTTTAGCAGAGCCTTTTGCATCGCAAAAGAGGCATACTTTCTGATCACAAGAGTGATTAGACAAAGTAGTCTTAACAACCTCGTTAGGATATTTCTTCCTTCCATGTGATGTGGAACACCCTTGATCAATGGGAAATTCAGACACTTTCTTTTTGACAGGAAGGGATTCCGATTTTACTTCTGGAGCTGGAACATTTTCAGGCGTAGCAGAAGTACTTGGTATATTAGACTGCTTAGAGCATCCTTGAATAGAGACTTTACTCAAGCGATGTTCTATTTCCAAAGCATCCTTTCTGAGGCTTTCCTCAAGAGCCATACGTGAAGAGTGATCTTTAGTATTTTACTTGAAATTGCAGTCCGTTATTACACCAAGCAGAACATCGACATGGTGTTTTAACCGATTAAATCTATCAGCTTGGATTATAGCAAGATTTAGAATCAAGACACTCTCTTCAGCTGTTTCTCGTTCATTTAGAGAGATAAACTCTTTTGAAGGGTAATCAGATATACTCATGTCGGAGCCTGTTTGTCTTGTTTGAACACAAGGTTCGTCTACATTCGAGATTGAAGAATCTTTCTCTTTAATAGAATTACACAAGACATGTCCATTTTTCTGGTGACGCGTTTATCAGAGATTATACTCTTGTCCATAGAGTCAGATCGCTATAAACACAGACTTGTAAGGTCTTGAACGTATTTGCCTGATCTGATATCAATTGAAAAAGCGAGGGTACAACAACCACACCCAATATTTCGCTTAGCAATCTGTATGGACAAAATCCAATATACTTTCTAGATAATCAACTAGACAGTCAGACTCAATCTAGATAAAAAGTATATCAAAGAGTTTATATCTCAATCTCTCGATTTGATATATACTCAAGCAAATAGAAATCTGCGAGTCTTTATCAAATACTAGAGAGATAACTTGGATGGTACCAAAGACCAATATCCAAGTGTCAATCAATTTAAATCAACAACCAAAAGGTCGGATATTCTAATTGATTGAATAACGCACAACCTGTGATATTTCAATTATATAACAAAATATAATGCGGAAAAGAAATAACACAGACACCAGAATTTTGTTAACGAGGAAACCGAAAATGCAGAGAAACCCCGGGACCTAGTCCAGATTGAACACACACTGTATTAAGCCACTACAGACACTAGCCTACTCCAAATTAACTTCGGTCTGGACTGTAGTTCAACCCCAAACAATCTCACACTGATCCAAGATACAGTTATGCTCCTACGTCTCTGATCCCAGCAGGATACTACGCACTTGATTCCCTTAGCTGATCTCACCCACAACTAAGAGTTGCTACGACCCAAAGTCGAAGACTTTAATAAACAAATTTGTATCACACAGAAAAGTTTACGATAATAGATAAATTCGTCTCCCACGAATATACCTAAGAGTTTTGTTCCGTCTTTTGATAAATCAAGGTGAACATGAACCATGGTTATATTCCCGAAGAACAGCCTAGTATTATCAATCACCTCACAATAATCTTAATCGACGCAGCGAAAAAGATATTGTGGAATCACAAACGATGAGACGAAGTGTTTGTGACTACTTTTATATCTTGCCTATCGGAGACATCAATCTCAAGCCAATTATTAGAATTGTACTCGTACGATAGAAACAACAATATCAGATCACACAACTACGAGAAATTAGTATCGGTCTGGCATCACAATCCCAATGAAGTCTTTAAGTCGTTCACCTGGTTTAGAAAAAGAAACCAAAGGTTAAAGGAGAATCGACTCTAGCTTAGAACAACTAGTATCACATATAAGGTGTGGGGATTAGGGTTCCCAGTTGTTAGAGTTCTCCTTTATATAGTCTTTCAAATAAGGGTTTGCAATCAATGTTAGCTTGGTAACAAAGCATTCAATATTCACCGTTAGATGAAAACCTGATTAGATTCAAGCTAATATCTTTCAACCGTTAGATCGAAAACTAGCTTTTTACACACAAATAAAATGCACGTTTCTAGGATTGTGTAACCGTACCCAAAGTTGTACATTTGTTGGTTCAACAATAGTCAACCAAATGGTTAGCCATATGATCACTTTCATATCATCCATATTCTTCTTCACCATAACTAGTTCAAGTGACTCAAATGAACTAGTTAGAGAGTTCTTCAATTGCAAGGAAATCTTATGTAACTATACAAGACACAATCAAAGCAAAAACGATTTGATTCACTCGAATCGGTTCATGAACTATATAGCCACGGTTTGCAATTTGCATTCTTTAGTTTATATAAAATAAGTTCACAAACATCGTTTTTAGATATAACATACTCAAGTTCGCGGACTGGGTTCGCGGACTTAAGTTCCTGGACGGAGTTCACAAACTCCAGCAGAATTTCTCGGGACGAGAACTTCCGCCAGTTCGCGGACTTGGCTCACGCCACCATACCAGTTCTCTTGATCAATAAAGTTCGCAAACTTCGGTTCAAGGAATAAGGACTTATACATATATGCGTTTCCACAACAATGCTTATATCCTCCAATGGTTATATAATCTAAACTCTCATTTCAATCATTGAAACATTCTTAGAGGACGTTGATATTCAATAGTTGCTATTCACAAACTATTTTTCGTCAAAGTAAGCAATTTTCAAAGTGATTGAAACTTGTCATGACTTTCGTCACTAGGTAAAGATGAACTTGGTTAAAGAGAAAGCTTACCAACACATATTTCGAGAAATTGATAGGCGAGATAAACTCGGCTCGAAATAGCAAATGTGTATAATCTAAGTCTATATAGCAAAACGACTTTTGTCTCAAGATAAGAGATAAATAAACTTTTGGGTGATAGATAAGTTCAAGTCTCCACATACCTTTTAGTCGATGAAGATCCACCGGTTCCTTGAGTAGTCCTTCGTCTTGTATGATGATTGCCATGGAGTTCTGGAGCTCAACTACACTTTCTATCCTAGTCCGAGACCTTAGCTATAGTAGACTAGAAATCAAGACTTATAGTTTTGATCACTAACATTGAAAAACATGCTTGAGATAGCAACGCATGCGAGTTCGACCGAGCAATGCTCTAATAAATATTGGTTAACTCATGCATGTGCATACATGCCTACCCATATTTAAACTTCAACTAGTAAATGCACATTACTAATTCTCATTTTACAAAAATAAAATTAAAAACCTTAAATAAAATATTCTCAATTTATTTTATTCGATCCGGGATTTTCTTCCTTTAGCTATTAAGGAATAACTTTGAACAATTAAAGATTAGCGTTACTGCACATGTTCAAAGTATGTCGACATCCTTACTTTGTAAGTCCTCTTTCATACTTACAATCTTGAAACCGATTTGCCACACTTCCAAACAAGTTTATAATTGGTTCATCTGACTTTCAAGAATTATGTGATTGATCAAGAACACTCAATCACCAAACATGGGTTTCACGGTTCTACCAAATCAAGTTTCGGTTCTACCTCCATGTGAGTACTTTGCATAGTCACGTTAGTTACCAAAATTCGGTTGACTAGGTACTAGGATCGGTTCCCCACATATATATGGTATCTAACTTGTACTTGCTGCACATGTCCATAGGATCGGTTCCGCTTTGCCTAAAAATGTGTTGCACATGTCCATAGGATCGGTTCCCCTTTATGCTAAAAACTTGATGCACCTCATACAAGGATCGATTCCCCTTTATGATAGGTTGCACCTGTTACTAGGATCGGTTCCCCTTTACCCAGAGTCGGTCATACCAATAACACTAAACCGATCATACCATCTCAGGTGATTACTTAAGATCGGTTTCACTAATAAGAGTCATACCAATACAAAACTCAGGCCTTTGTGAATAGTTTTACCAAGAACATAAACAAGTCATGAGCGGTTATACCAATCACACATATTGGTAGTTTAGAATATATGCAATGAATAACAATATCAATAATGCCAGGCAATTTCTCTTTCGATTCACAAAACAGGTTCATGAATTTACTTCCTTAAAACAAATGTAAAACATTGTTTCCTATGATGAAATCTTCACCTTATACCCATACATAATCACAATAGCATTCAAACGATTATTTCGACGTCTTATCTACGAAGTTTAATGGTTAAGTAATATACCTCGTATTGTATTCCTTAATACTATGTCTAACTAGAGTATAATCATTCATAGCTTCGCAGTTATGTTTTCAATATGCGCGACTTGAAAGATACGTTAGGGAATGAAACAGTTCAAGTCAAATATCACTAACCTCAAGTGGAAGGATGATGTTGTCGCTGTAGCTCCTTACTTCTTCACATCTTCAAGTCTTCGCAATACTTGTAATGTCTCATATCCTAATACTTTCAAGCTAACCTATACGAAGTTGACTCTAGTACATAATCAAGAGACTCTTAAAATGAGTTTTGTCTCACTAAAATATGACAACCAAACTTGACTTACCACGCTTGGTGGGTTCAACCGAGCTATGCTCTAACACTCTCTATTACTATAATAGACTTAACCAATACCTATTTTGTAAGATTGCTGAGAAATATAATCGCAATCAAGCTTAATTCCTTCATGTTTTGTTAAAATTCTTTTGTTGAGTGATACTATAAGGGTTTTAATAACTTTTTATTTAGCTTTGAATGGTTTTTCTTCATTTAAAATTGCTAAAAGTATTGCATCCATGAGAAACTTAATACTTGTTCAAAAGTTATCTCTATTATGTCGATATGAAGGTATTGATAGAAGATAGAATGAACCTTTGACATATATTACAAAAGTTAAAGCCTTTTATGTCATTTTTTGATGGAAGAAAGGATAAAGATTTTGTTTACAGGGATTAAGTCTATTATATGTCATTGTGCAAATAGTGATGGAAAATAGAATGAATCCTTGTTTATTCCGCAGTATTGGTCGATCTCCGATCCATATTTTTGTGCATATATTGTGTTGCTCCGTAAGGTTTCTTATGTTTGACCATGACCAACTAAATTGATCATTCTCTTATGGTTAATTTTGTTGTTGCTTCATAGGTTCTCTTATGTCGAGCATGACCGGTCACGTTGTGGTTAATTTGGTTGTGTATTCCAATTAAATTAATCGTGGGTTTTCTTATGGTTAATTTGATTGTATTTTTCGATTGCATTAATCACGGGTTCTCTTATGGTTAATTCAATTGAATATTTTGGATACAAATTCATATTATCATGTGATTTGGTTATATCCAAAGAAATCCTTCTTTTCTTGTTAAAATCAAGGTCGCCTTTGTTGTTCTCTCGGGAATGAGATTTTATGGGGGAGAGTTCTTTTTGAACTTGTGCTTAATTGCCAAATCTTTGTGGGGAGTGCGGCTGTGGAAAATTATAGGGGTTATCTTGTATCAATATAAACTCCTTGATGAATCCATTTATCCTCGACTTTATGATGGCATCTAAGTAAGTTGATATGGTCATGAAGTATCTCTGTGAAAATTTCATGAGGATCCCACTAGTTTTCTTACCTTTGCCAATTTACATTGACAAAAAAAGGGGAGTATTAATGTGCACTGTGATACTAAAAATACATATGGTTTACGGATCATTATGTAAGGGGGAGTGGTTTTCATGTTGAGATGAAGTATTGACTAAGGGGGAGTGATACATATCACCATAGTATTGTTGTCAAAGTTGTGATACAATTGAACTTTGATGTTGTGTAATAATACTATGACACTGTATAACAATGATTGAGAGAATTTTGTTTTCTCATTGTTATCGCTACGGATCTTCAAAAACTATGATACTGAACTTACAACCTTTAGGATCATGGAGTACTTGGAAGTGACGAAGATTTTGAGTCATGTTGAAGATTCCAAGGAGATCAAGCATTTGGATGAGAAGCTACAATTTTTATCTATTTTTTAATCCATATGTACTGATAGTTTTGTCACTAAAATTGACAAAGGGGGAGATTGTTAGACCATTGCTCGGTCAAACTCGCATGCGTTGCTATCTCAAGCATGTTTTTCAATGTTAGTGATCAAAACTATAATTCTTGATTTCTAGCCTATTTATAGATGTCTCGGACTAGGACATAGATAGTGTAGTTGAGCTTATATTTCACGGAGTTCATCATTTGAAGACGAAGAACTACTAAGGGGAGCTTGTGGAACTTCTTCGACAAAAGGTATGCGGATACTTGAACTCATATATCACTTGGAAAGTCTATTTCTACTATCTCCTATATTGAGACATAAGTCGTGTTAAGATATAGTTTTCTCTATACATATTTGAGATTTCGAGCTGAGTATATCTCGCTCACATATTTCTCGAAATATGTGTTTGTAAGATTTCGCTTCGACCAAGTTCATCTTATATCATGAGAAAATTTCCGAGTAACATCTTACATGGTTTGTGTGATATAATCATTTGATGTAGGCTTGGAATGTTTCAATAATGATCATTTAAATATCTTGAAAATTGCTTGCTAATAGTGTGTGAAAACGCCTATTATCATTATAGAAGAATGTTTCAATGATTTAAATAAAGAGTTTAGAATCTTGTAACCATATTTGGATATAAGCATAGTGTGTTCGCACATTAGTGTATAAGTCCAAAACCGGGAACCAAAAGTATGCTTACTTGTGCGTATACAAAAAGGTTGTAGGAGACTGGGTAAGTATGCGTACCCGTACGCATACTGGCAGAAGTTCACATCCGTGAATTTCTGCTGAGTTTGAAAACCAAAACCAAACTCATCTGGTTACCTAAAGTACGCGTACCCGTATGTGTACTGGCAGAAAGTTCACGTCCGTGAATTTCTGCTGAGTTTGAAAACTAAAACAAACTCAAATCCAGTTACTTAAGTACGCATGCCCATAAGCATACTTAAGTGTGTTACTTTTCTAAATAAGTGACTGCCAGGGAATGCATGGAGGGGGGGCAGTATCATCGACACAATAGTTGGAAGGAAATCCACTACCTGAACGAAATTCTGAAGAGACAACTGATAAGCAAAACCTTTATCTGTTGGGAATAAGCTACCAAGTATCACCTTATGCACCGAAGCTAGCGGTTTGACTATGGGAGGCAAGATAGCAGTAGGTGCGAGTGTCCGCCATGGTATAGATACCAAGGCCTCCATCTTTGATAGGTAAGGTGGCAAGTCTATGCTGCAGAGGCCCATAACCGGTTCCATCACCAGTGACTAAAAGTCTCATATACTAGAATAAATGGTCATCAAAGAGATCAGCGGCCTTCTGCAAAGCTGCAGGATTGGTAGTGTGCATTGCCAAAAATAATCTGGATACACCGGCACAATTGCGAAGCAATAACATCTCAATCTGAGGATCTTTGAGTTTTTTTTTACAAGAAAACATTTTTTTTTTACACTTCAAGCAATACAAGAAAACAAGGCCATCACTAAGCAACTCATTTATAGCTTCCACTTCCAACTTCCATAAAATCTGCAAGCAATGTCAATTGGGGTGAGATGACAGCTCAATAGAATGCATTCCCTTTCTCAAAATATATTGAACATGGCAACCAATCAAAGAGGATAAGTACAACAAGAGTATACAACATATCTTCAAGGATTTAAATATATGTATGTTCATCAACTAAACTCATAATCTATCAAATACTCTTAAATGTACGAGTATCCTCGGTTTGTGCCCCGCCTATCCGTGTATCCTCGGCACGGAGCCGCCAAACTCATTTGCACGAGTATCCTTGGGTCGTGCCCCACCTATATCTGTATATCCTAGGTACGGGCACCGCCATTCAAACAAGCATATCCATTCATTTATAAATTAACACTACCGTTACACGAGTATCCTTGAGTCGTGCCCCAACTATCCGTATATCCTCGGTACGGGCACCACCATCCAAACAAGTATATCCATTCACACCAAAAATAATTGAAACTTCTATACATGAATTGAAACATATGAATACATTAAACATCGTTAAAAACATTTCCAACTAAACATATATTTTTTTACACTTCAAGCAATACAAGAAAACAATGCAATCACTAAGAAACTCATTTCTAGTATCCACTTCCAACTTCCATAAAATGTGCAAGGAATGTCAATTCGGGTGGGATGACAGCTCAATAGAATGCATTCCCTTTCTAAAAATATATTTAACATGGCAGCCAATCAAAGAAGATAAGTACAACAAGAGTGTATAGTACAACTTCAAGGATTTAAATATATGTATGTTGATCAACTAATTAAACTCATAATCTATCAAATACTCTTAAATGTACGAGTATCCTCGATTCGTTCCCTGTCTATTCGTGTATCCTCTGCACGGATCCACCAACCTCATTTGCACGAGTATCATTGGATCGTGCCCCACCTATATTCGTATATCCTCGGTACGGGAACCACCATTCAAACAAGCATATCCATTCATTTTTAAATTCACACTACCGTTACACGAGTATCCTTGGGTCGTGCCCCAACTATCCGTATATCCTCGGTACGGCACAACCATCCAAAAAAGTATATCCATTCACACCAAACATAAGTGAAACTTCTATACATGAATTAAAACATATGAATACATTAAACATCATTAAAAACATTTTCAACTAAACATTTTTTTTACACTTCAAGCAATACAAGAAAACAAGGCAATCACTAAGCAACTCATTTATATCTTCCACTTCCAATTTCCATAAAATCTGCAAGGAATGTCAATTGGGGTGAGATGACAGCTCAATAGTTATCATTCCCTTTCTCAAAATATATTGAACATGGCAACCAATCAAAGAGGATAATTACAACAAGAGCATATAGTACAGCTTCAAGGATTTAAATATATGTATGTTCATCAACTAAACTCATAATCTATCAAATACTTTTAAATGCACGAGTATCCTCGGTTCGTGCCCCGCCTATCCGTGTATCCTCGGCAAGGAGACGCCAACCTCATTTGCACGAGTATCCTTGGGTCATGCCCCACCTATATCTGTATATCTAGGTACGGGCACCCCCATTCAAACAAGCATATCCATTCATTTATAAATTCACACTACCGCTACACGAGTATCCTTGAGTCGTGCCCCAACTATCCGTATATCCTCGGTACGGGCACCACCATCCAAACAGTATATCCATTCACACCAAAAATAATTGAAACTTCTATACATGAAATGAAACATATGAATACATTAAACATCGTTAAAAACATTTCCAACTAAACATTTTTTTTACACTTCAAGCAATACAAGAAAACAATGCAATCACTAAGCAACTCATTTCTAGTTTCCACTTCTAACTTCCATAAAATATGCAAGGAATGTCAATTCGGGTAAGATGACAGCTCAATAGAATGCATTCCCTTTCTAAAAATATATTTAACATGACAGCCAATCAAAGAAGATAAGTACAACAAGAGTGTACAGTACAACTTCAAGGATTTAAATATATGTATGTTCATCAACTAAACTCGTAATCTATCAAATACTCTTAAATGCACGAGTATCATCGGTTCATGCCCCGTCTATCCGTTTATCCTCTGCACGGAGCCGCCAACCTCATTTGCACGAGTATCATTGGGTCGTGCCCCACCTATATCCGTATATCCTCGGTACACGCACCGCCATTCAAACAAGCATATCCATTCATTTATAAACTCACACTACCGTTACACGAGTATCCTTGGGTCGTGCCCCAACTATCCGTATATACTCGGTACGGCACAACCATCCAAACAAGTATATCCATTCACACCAAACATAATTGAAACTTTTATACATGTATTGAAACATATGAATACATTAAACATCGTTAAAAATATTTTCAACTAAACATTTTTTTTCTACACTTCAAGCAATACAAGAAAACAATGCAATCACTAAGCAACTCATTTATAGCTTGCACTTCCAACTTCCATAAAATCTGCAAGCAATGTCAATTGGGGTGAGATGACAGCTCAATAGAATGCAATCCATTTCTCAAAATATATTGAACATGGCAACCAATCAAAGAGGATAAGTACAACAAGAGTATACAGTACATCTTCAAGGATTTAAATATATGTATGTTCATCAACTAAACTCATAATCTATCAAATACTCTTAAATGCACGAGTATTCTCCGTTCGTGCCCCGCCTATCCGTGTATCCTCGGCACGGAGCCGCCAACCTCATTTGCAAGAGTATCCTTGGGTCGTGCCCCACCTATATCCGTATATCCTCGGTACGGGCACCGCCATTCAAACAAGCATATCCATTCATTTATAAATTCACACTACCGTGATACGAGTATCCTTGGGTCGTGGCCCAACTGTCCGTATATCATTCGTACGGGCACCACCGTCCAAACAAGTATATCCATTCACACCAAACATAATTGAAACTTCTATACATTAATTGAAACATATGAATACATTAAATATCGTTAAAAACATTTCAAACTAAACATTTTTTTACACTTCAAGCAATACAAGAAAACAATGCAATCACTAAGCAACTCATTTCTAGTTTCCACTTCCAACTTCCATAAAATATGCAAGGAATGTCAATTGGGGTGAGATGACAACTCAATAGAATGCATTCCCTTTCTCAAAATATATTGAACATGGCAGCCAATCAAAGAAGATAAGTACAACAAGAGTGTACAGTACAACTTCAAGAATTTAAATATATGTATGTTCATCAACTAAACTCATAATCTATCAAATACTCTTAAATGCAAAAGTATCCTCGGTTCGTGCCCCGTTTATCTATGTGTCCTTTGCACGGAGCCGCCAACCTCATTTGCACTAGTATCCTTGGGTCGTGCCCCACCTGTATCCGTGTATCCTCGGTACGGTCACTGTCATTCAAACAAGCATATCCATTCATTTATAAATTCACACTACCGTTACACGAGTATCCTTGGGTCGTGCACCAACTATCTGTATATCCTCGGTACGACACAACCATCCAAACAAGTATATCCATTCACACCAAACATAATTGAAACTTCTATACATGAATTGAAACATATGAATACATTAAACATCGTTAAAAACATTTTCAACTTAAAATATTAATTTTTTTACAAGAAAACAATGCAACCACTAAGCAACTCGTTTCTAGATTCCACTTCCAATTTCCATAAAATCTGCAAGGAATGTCAATTGGGGTGAGATGACAGCTCAACAGAATGCATTCCCTTTCTCAAAATATATTGAACATGGTAACCAATCAAAGAGGATAAGTACAACAAGAGTATGCAGTACAACTTCAAGGATTTAGATATATGTGTGTTCATCAACTAAACTCATAATATATCAAATACTCTTAAATGCACGAGTATCCTCGGTTCGTTCTCCGCATATCCGTGTATCCTCGGAACGGAGCCGCCAACCTCATTTGCACGAGTATCCTTGGGTCGTGCCCCACTTATATCTGTATATCCTCGGTACGGGCACCGCCATTCAAACAACCATATCCATTCATTTATAAATTTACATTACCATTACACGAGTATCCTTGGGTCGTTCCCCAACTATCCGTATATCCTCGGTACGGGCACCACCGTCCAAACAAGTATATCCATTCATTTATAAATTCACACTACCGTTACACGAGTATTCTTGGGTCGTCCCCCACATATCTATATATCCTCGGTACGGGCACCGCCATCCAAACAAGCATCTCCAATTATTTATAAAATTATTTTATCAAACAATATACATTTTGATATTCGAAACCACTTCATCAACAAATTATAAGCTCATAATCCAACTAACGATGTAATTCTTTCAACCATTTAAGCAAACACACTAACTGCAAAATTTTACTTTATAGGTTTCGTAATGATAACTTTGTCCGATCTACGTCCAAATTTTAGTGAACATTCCTGACACCATCATGTATAACATATCCAAATTTCACATGAAACTAACAGTTCAATCAAAAGATAGTGATTTTACAAACTCATTACAAAATCTAGGCAGATAACATCATTTTTACCAAAATATTCACCATAAATTCATATTAGTCTCATATTAAGCAAACCCAAATCACAATGAGAGATAATACCTTTATCTACAACTTTTGTTAAGACCTAAAATCATTTTAACATCATTAAGTCTTCCTAAGAACATCAAAACCACAACAAAACGAAATTGTCCAGAATTTCAGTAACTATCCCCCAAATTCAAACAAAAATTCAACGGTTGTGGTATTTTGTTCTCAAAATTGAACCATGGATACGTAATTATGTTATATCTAACAATAAAAAAATCTTGATCATCATTAGGAGATATATATTTATGCGATTGAATAACTAAAACTCAACCATACAAAATCATATAAATTAAACACCCAAAGAAAACGCCAAAAGAGAAAGAGTTTCACATTCGATCTACCTTAATTTCATTTTCATTAAGCCTCTACTGATTTTGTTAATCATTATTCTCCAAAAATCTCTAACTCCATCTTCCTCTCCTAGCTTCCTCTCTAATTTATGTTTGTAACTCCTATTTCTTTTCTCCATATTTCCTTTATAAACTATATACACTAACTCCCATATTAATTACTCCTATTAATAATAATACATTATATTTTCTTATTTGGGTGATTACTAATTCGGGGTTGGTATTCTTGCTGGTGGAGAAAGTATTTTACATGCTGTAAATCGCTTATTGGAGATGAAAGGTCACTCGGACAGAATACCAATGTTACTTATAGACTTTTCCAATGCTTTCAACATGGTGAGCATATCGCAGCTCATCAATGAAGTTCTCCTTCATTGTCCAGGTATTTCTCAATGGGTAGAATCTTGTTACTTGATACCTGGTAAACTTTATTACGACCATTATATTTTGTCTTCTGCACTTGGAGTTCAATAAGGTGACCCGCTCGGTCCCTTGCTATTTGCGTTGACACTTCACCCACTGGTGAAGACTATTTCTTCTCAATGTAAACTTTACCTTCACGCCTGGTACCTTGATGACGACACAATTATTGGTGATACATTGGAGGTAGAAAAGGCTTTGAGCATAATAAAAATTGAAGGACCATGCAGGGGTTTACATCTTATTATAAAGAAGATGGAAGTCTTTTGGCATTCTACTGATCCAAGGAGCACAGATGTTGGTGTTTTCCCTGCTGATTAGACCTTCTAATGTTATTAAACTTTTGGGTGAGCCAGTGAGTTTAGATTTGAACTTCATTAGCGATATGATGTTGAGCAGGGTGAATAAGACTGTTCAATTAATGTCTGCAATCAAGAAACTCAAGGACCCTCAAAGTGAGATGCTATTACTTCGCAATTGTACTAGAGTGTCTAGAGTGTATTTTGCAATGCGTACTACCAATCCTGCAGCCCTGCAATCAGCCACTGCCCTTTATGATGATCATCTACTTAAGTACTTGAGACTTCTAATCACTGGTGATGGTGCGGGGTTTGGTCCTTTACAACAGCGATTAGCTACCTTTCCTATCAAAGATGGTGGACTTGGCGTTTACATTATGGACGATACCAGCACCTATTGCTACCTCCCTTCTCAGAGTCAGACTACTTCGGTGCAAAAAGTGATTCTTGGTAATTCATTCTCAACAGACAAAGGTTCCGCTTATCACTTTGCACTTCAGAATTTTATTCAGGTATGTGGTTTACCTTCTACATACTGTATCGATGATACTGCCCATCCTTCCATGCACTCCCTGGCAGTCACTTATTTTGATGCAGTTAAGAAGCAAATCTCAGACCAATTTTCTATGTCAGCAAGAGATTCCATCTTGTGGTAGTGTAATCGTGTCAAGCATGCACAAGATTATTTATTGGCTATTCCCATTAGTGGGCTTAATTAATGCCTTGGACCCAGAAATTTTAGAGCTGTGCTTTGCTATCGTCTTGGTATCCCATTGTTCTTTGAGAATGGCTTATGCCCAAGTTGTAACAAGTCCATGGACATCTTTGGGGATCACGCGCTTCATTGTGCTAAGGATATAGGCCCTAAGTTTCGACATGATCTTGTTCGTGATGTAATCACTGAAATTTGCTTCAAAGCTGGTGTGCCTGCGCTTAAGGAAGTTTCTCTGGGTTTTCTGACGGATGATGACAAAGATTTGAAACCTGCTGATAATCTTGTACTTAACTGGGAAAATGGAAAGGATGATTGTATGGATGTCACAGGTGTCTCTCCCTTCACTGGTGAAGGATTTCGCTCCTTCGTCCCTGGAAAAGCTATATCTAATGCAGTCTCACGTAAACACACTAAATATTTGGACAACTGTGTTTCACATGGTCATGGTTTGGGTATCCTAGCTTTATCCACTTTAGGAGAATTTGGTGAGGATACTTTGTGTTTTTTCAAGCGTCTGAAGAATTGTTTAGTTAGGAATGACGCTAGTAGTGGTTTTGGTAGTTTTATATTCATAGATTAGGCATTGTTATTCAAAAAGGTGTTGGAGCCCAGCTTGTTGCTAGGTTACCAACCAATAGCTCTGTTTAAATCATCTTTTTCTTTTGTTATAATATCAATATATAATTATATTTTATTAATCAAAAAAAGAAAAGAAAAAAGAATTAATCAAAATGTTTATTTTATCATTTATTAGCTATTCTATTTCCAGCCTAACTTGTAGTCTTTCTAGTTCAAACAACCTAAACCGCATGGTTAGCTAATTTGGGTATAACCCGAACCGAAACCGTAACTAAAAATACCGGGTATTACATTCTACACCCTTTTTATCTTTTTATTTTTTATCTTCCCTTCTCTCTTCCCCTATACCAACAGAAATGCATAATAGAAAATGTTCCCACAAACCCATGTCTTAATTTTATTTTATTTTTATTATAGTTTAGGTTTAAATAAATGAAAATGGAGTTCTTCAGCCACTACAAAATTAAGTTTGGTTGATAACTGAAAAAAAATATCAGCCGAATTGCTCTTTTTTTTCGTTATGAAGGTGTTGATGAACAGTTCAGCTGATAATTAAACACGAGAGTGATAGCCTAACTTCGCTTTATGAAGAACAACACTAAGCTCGGTTGTCCTATTTTTTGCTCGAATCAGCCGAACCTAAGTTCGACAGTTACAAAACGACGCTCCTATGATAACTTGTCAGCCGAACCTAGGTATGTTTCCAGAAGACCTAGGTTCGGCTGACAAGTTATCAGCTGAATTGCTCATTGTTCTGCATATATGAAGCATACTTAGAAGTTCGACTGATAACGTGTTAGCCGAACCTAGTGTGTTGTAAATAAATATAAAAAAATTACAAAAAACAAAAAGCAAAAAAAAAATATATGAATAATGACAGTTTTGCCACTAAGAAAAATATATGGATAAAAGGCTTTTAGGATTACTATCTAATGACCTATTTTTTTCGTTATTTGGTACACCCAGAAATTTTTTGTATGCCTAAAACATGTTCCTAAGGGGAGGATCCAGTCCAGTGCAAGCACCCAACCCATCCCAATTATAGATTTAACTATATTTTCAACCCTCATTTTACATCTTTGCACCCCTTAAAAAAGCGTGGGTATAACAACCACACCCAATATTTCGCTTAGCAATCAGTATGGATAAACTCCAATATACTTTCTAGAGAATCAACTAGACAGTCAGACTCAATCTAGATAAAAGTATATCAAAGAGTTTACATCTCAATCTCTCGATTTGATATATACTCAAGCAAATAGAAATCTGCGAGTCTTTATCAAATACTAGAGAGATAACCTGGATGGTACCAAAGACCAATATCCAAGTGTCAATCAATTTAAATCAACAACCAAAAGGTCGGATATTCTAATTGATTGAACAACGCACAATCCGTGATATTTCAATTACATAACAAAATATAATGCGGAAAAGAAATAACACAGACACCAGAATTTTGTTAACGAGGAAACCGCAAATGCAGAAAAACCCCGGGATCTAGTCCAGATTGAACACACATTGTATTAAGCCGCTACATACACTAACCTACTCCAAACTAACTTCGGTCTGGACTGTAGTTGAACCCCAATCAATCTCACACTGATCCAAGGTACAATTATGCTCCTACGCCTCTGATCTCAGCAGGATGCTACGTACTTGATTACCTTAGCTGATCCCACCCACAACTAAGAGTTGCTACGACCCAAATTCGAAGACTTTAATAAACAAATCTGTATCACACATAAAAGTTTACGGTAATAGATAAATCTGTCTCCCACGAATATAACTACGAGTTTTGTTCCGTCTTTTAAAAAATCAAGGTGAACAGGAACCAATTGATAAACCGGACTTCTATTCCCGAAGAACAACCTAGTATTATCAATCACCTCACAATAATCTTAATCGACGCAACGAAAAAAGATATTGTGGAATCACAAACAATGAGACGAAGTGTTTGTGATTACTTTATTATGTAAGAGGGAGTGGTTTCCATGTGAGATGGAGTATTGACTAGGGGGGGGGGGGGGTGATACATATCACCATAGTATTGTTGTTGAAGTTATGATACAATTGGACTTTGACGCTGTATAATGATACTATGACACTGTATAACAATGATTGAGAACTATTGTTTTCTTGTTGTTATAGCTACGGATTTTCAACAACGATGATGCTAAACTTACAACCTTTGGGATCATTGGAGTACTTGGAAGTGACGAAGATTTCGAGTAATGTTGAAGATTAGGCATGTGGAATAGGAGCTACAAAAGTTTATTTATTTAGTATTAATAGTTTTTCCACTAAAATTGACAAAGGGGGAGATTGTTAGAGCATTGCTCGGTCGAACTCGCATGCGGTGCTATCTCAAGCATGTTTGTCAATGTTAGTGATCAAAACTATAAGTCTTAATTTCTAGCCCACATAGCTAAAGGTCTCAGACTAGGATAGAAAGTGTAGTTGAGCTCAAACTCCATGGCAATCATTATACAAGACGAAGGACTACTCAAGGAACTGGTGGATCTTCATCGACTAATAGATATGTGGAGACTTGAACTTATCTGTCACTCAAAAGTCTGTGAGCTTAAGTCCGCGAACTTGAGCAGGTTATATCTAAAACCGGTTGTTCTTGAACTCATGTTTATATAAACTAAGGAATGCTTTTGCAAACCGTGACTATAAAGTTCATGAACCGATTCGAGTGAATCAAACCGTTTTTGCTTCGATTGTGTCTTGTGTAGTTACATAAGATCTAAGCAATTGAACAACTCTCTAACTAGTTCATTTGAGTCATTTGAACTAGTTATGGTGAAGAAGAATATGGTGGATATGAAAATGATCATATGGCTAACCATTTGGTTAACTATTGATGAACCAACAAATGTTAATGTTTGGTAACGGTTCGTAAACCCAAAATTGGACATTTCATTTGTGTGTAACAAGTTAAGTTTTCGATCCAACGGTTGAGAAATATTAACTTGAATCTAATCAGGTTTTCATCTAACGGTGAATATTGAATTCTTCGTTACCAAGCTTACATTGATTGCAAACCCTGATTTGAAAGACTATATAAGGGAGAACTCCAGCAACTGGGAAACCTAATCCCCACACCTTACGTGTGATACTAGTTGCATAGCTAGAGTCGATTCTCCTATAACCTTTGGTTTCTTCTTCTAAACCAGCTTAACGACTTAATGACTTCATTGGTATTCTGAAGCCAGACCGATACTACTTTTCTTGCAGTTGTATGATATGATCTTGTTGATTCTATCGTTACGAGTACAATTGTAATAATTGGCAAAGGTACAAGAACGGGATCCTAATGAAATTTCCGAAAGAGACATTTCTTGACCAAAAGAAAGCAAAAATATATCATCTTTTTTAGATGCAATCATAAAGCCGAAGATAAATGCATTCATCAAGGAGTTTAAAGATACAAGATAACCCCTATAATATTCCACAGCCGCACTCCCCACAAAGATTTGGCAATTAAGCGCAAGTTCAAAAGAACTCTCCCCTATTAAATGTCATTCTCGAAAGAACAACAAGAGCGACCTTAATTTCGAAAGAAAAGAAGGATTTATTTGCACATAACAAATCACATACAAGTATGAATTTGAATCCAAAATATTCAATTAAACTAACCACAAGAGAACCCATGATTAATTTAATCGAAAAATGCTCAAACATAAGTGAACTTATGGAGACTCAAAATATACAATTATATTAATCACAAGAGAACCCATAATTAATCTAATTGAAATACACAATCAAACTAATCACTCAAGTAATCAATTTAATTGGTCATGCTCATCATAAGAAAACTTACGGAGCAACAACTAAATAACCAAACAAGATGATTAATTTAGTTGAAAATGCTCGACATAAAGTACCTTACGGAACAACAACATAGCTAATCATAAATATAATCAACTTGGTCGTTTAATGCTCAACATAAGACACTTTACGGAGCCTCACAGTAATACAAAAAATATGGATCAGGGAAGATCAATACTACGGAATACACAAGGATTCATTCTATTTTCCATCATTATTCGCATAACGACATTCAATAGATATAATCCTTGCAAACAAAAGATTTTAACCTATCTTCCACCAATAATTGATATAATAGGCTTAACTTTTGTATTTGTCAAAAGTCTATTCATTCTTTTATCAATACATGCATATTGACATACGAAAGACGTTACTTTTGACAAGGTATAGGACAATCATAGTTCACGGATGCAAACACACATATCCCATAACAATATTGCAATATATAAAACCATAAAGATTAATACTGCAAAAATCATCTTCCAAACAAGTTTAGAATTTAAACCAATAAATATAAAATCATGAAGATGAAACTGTTGGACACAGAAATGTGTAATCACAATAATGGCTATTCCAAACTCTAGTAATCCTTCTCAAAAATAAGAATAAATTCTCATAAGAAGTTTCCTAGGCAACAAGACATACTCGTAATGCACATACAAGATGATTTGTCCTTATAGGGTAGAATCAATCTTTTTCGCATGGATTTACATCAATAATAGCTATCAAAGGCGTATAAAAAGATTTTATTAACAAAGAAGAGCATACAAAGTCAATAACGACTATGCACCATAGTTCACAAAGGATGATTGTGAACATTTAAGAATTCCATGGCACTGCGTACTACTTTCCATTCTTGAACTTCCTTCTTTGTGATTCACCAACAACATTCTTGTAAAAGCTAAAAATTATCTTAGAAAAGTATTACTCCAAGAATCCAAGTGCCCAAGTTCAATAGAAGTGGAACAAGTGCAACGATACGGACCAAAATACTCAAAAACAATAGACAGGACAAATACCAATCTTAACTCATCTAAATTCAAGGTTTCTCATCTCCATTTTTAAGAGAATTCAAATAGGAAGAGAGTGCAAAAAGAATGACGTCAATCCGAGTTCGGACGAAGAAGTTACGGCCAAGACAAGTTTACCGAATATCGACGTCAAGTATGCATACGGGTTTGCAAACAAATTTTTTGTATCCTGGAGCAGTATGCAGACGGGGTTTGCGAACTTCAACCCCTGGATTTTGGTTTTAAATGATCTTATGCATACTTGGTATGTGTACCATGAAGTCCAAACATCCTGAACTAATGTTTTCAAACCTAAACATTTAAGAACCTTAAACACATATCAAGTTAGGTAGAAATGAACGATAAGCAAGGAACATGGATCATTATAAGTACTCAAACAAGTAATAAAAACATAAAACTTGCTCAAGTTTATAGACATACCTTTTTAGAAAAGTCCAATTGAATTCTATAGCCTTACCGAATATAATCTGTGTTCCCCAGTTGTTGTGCTTCGCTCACCGTATACATAACAGGGCATTTCTTAGTGAGCATGAACTTTCAACACAAACAAGTTGTGTTGAGGTGAACAATGTCTTGCTCACCATGGCACCAAGAAAGAGTTTCTTTCCAACAACTCTTAAATCTTGTAGTGTTAAGAAACACCCAAGGAACTATTTTTATAAGTCTATCAAAGAACTTCAAGAGAACCCAAAAAGATTTGTGTTTCTGATTTCTTGTTTTCCAACTTATAAAAAACAGTTTCTGCAGATAGTTTTTAGTACTGCGAAGGGGAACTCTTTTGATAAAAAGAGACGTCCTAGATTCTTCATAAAAGAAGACAATACTACTATCTTGATAGGAAGTATCAGGAATTGAGCAACGAATCAATTCATGCTTTGAGGTGATACACTCAGATAACTGAGATTTAAACTCCTCTTGTAATTCGTTTAGTTTATCACAACTAATTGGATTACGCAGAGGAGGAGCGTTGCTCTTAATGATTAGTAAATCAATATCAACCTCAACATGAATATTATTCATCAAAACTTGATTTAGCCTGTCAAGAGATTCTTGCACTTTCTGGAGGTATAACTCAACATCAAGAGATAATCTCTCAAGCTTCATTTCAAGCCCTGAAAACACTTCAAGGGATTTTAAACCTGGTGGAGGTTTAGATAGAATTTCTTCTACAGATTTTATTAAATCAGTCATGGAAGAGAATTCTGAAATCCCTGGATCTGATGGTGCATTTATTGAGATAACACTATTGTCCATAGAGTCAGATCGCTACAAACACAGACTTGTAAGGTCTTAAACGTGTTTGACTGCTCTGATACCAATTGAAAAAGCGGGGGTAAAACAACCAATATTTCGCTTAACAATCTGTATGGACAAACTCCAATATACATTCAAGAGAATCAACTAGACAGTCAGACTCAATCTAGATAAAAGTATATCAAAGAGTTTATATCTCAATCTCTCGATTTGATATATACTCAAGCAAATAAAAATATGCGAGTCTTTATTAAATACTAGTGAGATAACTTGGATGGTACCAAAGACCAATATCCAAGTGTCAATCAACTTAAATCAACAACCAAAAGGTCGGATATTATAATTGATTGAACAACGCACAACCTGTGATATTTCAATTATATAACAAAATATAATGCGGAAAAGAAATAACACAGACACCAGAATATTGTTAATGAGGAAACCGCAAATGCAGAAAAACCCCGGGACCTAGTCCAGATTGAACACACATTGTATCCAGCCGCTACAGACACTAGCCTACTCCAAACTAACTTCGGTCTGGACTGTAGTTGAACCCCAATCAATCTCACACTGATCCAAGGTACAATTATGCTCCTACGCCTCTGATCCCAGCAGGATGCTACGTACTTGATTCCCTTAGCTGATCTCACCCACAACTAAGAGTTGCTACGACCCAAAGTCGAAGACTTTAATAAACAAATATGTATCACAAAAAAAAGTCTACGGTAATAGATAAATCCGTCTCCCACGAATATACCTACGAGTTTTGTTCCGTCTTTTGATAAATCAAGGTGAACAGGAACCAATTGATAAACCAGACTTATATTTCCGAAAAACAGCCTAGTATTATCAATCACCTGACAATAATATTAATCGACGCAGCGAAAAAAGATACTGTGGAATCACAAACGATGAGACGAAGTGTTTGTGATTACTTTTCTATCTTGCCTATCGGAGATATAAATCTCGAGCCAATTATTACAATTATACTCGTAACGATAGAATCAGCAAGATCAGATCACATAACTACAAGAAAGTAGTATTGGTCTGGATTCACAATCCCAATGAAGTCTTTAAGTCGTTAACCTGGTTTAGAAGAAGAAACCAAAGGTTAAAGGAGAATCGACTCTAGCTATGCAACTAGTATCACACGTAAGGTGTGGGGATTAGGTTTCCCAGCTGCTAGAGTTCTCCCTTATATAGTCTTTCAAATCAGGGTTTGCAATCAATGTTAGCTTGGTAACAAAGCATTCAATATTCACCATTAGATGAAAAACTGATTAGATTCAATCTAATATTTCTCAACCGTTGGATCGAAAACTTAACTTGTTACACACAAATGAAATGTCCAATTTTGGGTTTACGAACCGTTCCCAAACATTAACGTTTGTTGGTTCAAAAATAGTTAACCAAATGGTTAGTCATATGATCACTTTCATATCCACCATATTCTTCTTCACCATAACTAGTTCAAATGACTCAAATGAACTAGTTAGAGAGTTGTTCAATTGCTTAGATATTATGTAACTACAGAAGACACAATCGAAGCAAAAACAGATTGATTCACTCAGAACCGGTTCATGAACTTTATAGCCACGGTTTGCAAAAGCATTCCTTAGTTTATATAAACATGAGTTCAAGAACAACCAGTTTTAGATATAACCTGCTCAAGTTCGCGGACAGGGTTCGCGGACTTAAGCTCACGGAAGGAGTTCATAAACTCCAGCAGAAATTCTCGGGTCGAGAACTTCCGCCAGTTCGCGGACTTGGCTCACGCCACATTCTGTTTCTCTTGATCAATGATTTAGTTTTTGATTGTTGTTGTAGTAATGAGGTTCAAACTCTCGGACTTGTGAAGATTAAATTTAAAGATTTAATAAAATTATATACAAAAATATTAACAAAGTGGGCGAGAGGTAACCAAGACACTAGAATCCACTATTACACATGAATGATGTCAAATATTTCATAACTCTAATTATCCTTTTAATCCTTTATTTCTTAATCCAAAAATAATCAAACATATTCTCAAAAATTAATTGTATCCCTTAAGCGTAGATTATCTAACCAAAGCACAACCTATCTAATTGAATCACAATTAATGAAGAAAATTATGTAAACTTTTAAGAACTCTGCAAAAGCAGTGATTGAGTAAATTATAATTAAATATTAGAGAAAATGAAATAGTTACCCATTGTTCATGTGTGAATATCTTCATCCATTGCCTTGGTTACGAGAGAATTAGCCGCTCATCATGTTGGAAAACCTCTCAAAGAATTTCATTGATGCTCAAAAATGGTTTACAAATGATGAGAATATGAGAAATACAATAAAACCAGAGAACTACGACCCTCAGTGACAAAATAAGACTACTGCAGTTGTGTCGCAAACGCTGTGGCAAATAAGACTGCCTGATGTACGACCCACACCTGTGAGTCTTTATTACTGTAGAAAAACGACTGCTAGTGCAGGTACGTTCTTCGTGTTCTTCATGTTCATCATCATCAGCAGCAGCAGAAACCGAGTTTAGGAAAACTCGAATTTCTTCTTCTCTGGCTCTCCTCAGCCCCCCCAGACTCTCGACACCCTTCTCTGTGATACCAGAAATCTATTTATACTCCTCAGCCTCATTTAATCACGCCATAACTCAAGATAATTCTCTCTTTACTCGGCTTAAAGAGAAAATATTTTTTGGATATTTCTTCCTTTAATTAGCTCTCCATGCGCTGAAATGATGTATAAACACTCCAAACATGATCTTAGACGCTGTAGAATTGATTCAACACTCTCCAAACACATGAGTACACGTCTAAATTTGATGTGATCGTGTGATATTCATTTCTTGAACGTGCTTCCTGATTTGTTGATGGCGATGATTCCAGCCAATTATGATCGATCCTAACACCCAAAATGTCTTCCTCTATCCATATCACAAATACCCATTGAAAATCAGAGGTTTAATCGAACTCTAACCCCTCCAAAAATCGATTGACCCAACTGCCAGTGAGAAGAAATATTTTCCCGCCTTTTTCCAAAATTTGAATTATGAGAAGAAAAGTGTCCTCCCCCTAATCCTGTACGGGTGTCCCTTTAGCAATTGGGGTGGAAATAGTAATTTTGGGGTGGAAATAGTAATTTTTCTGGGTTCCTCCGGTACATTTCTGGGACGCTTCCGGTGCATTTATGAGGTGCCTCCGGTACATTATCCTGGGGTGTAAAACACTACTTTTCGAGCTCATTTCGCCGCAAAGGCTTATTTCTCTAAAAACATCTACAAAAACACAAAATAACACAATAAGTACTTAATCGAGTCTAACAATACAGGATATTGAGAACAAAATAGACACATAAATGCGTCTATCAAATACCACCAAACTTATTATTTGCTAGTCCTCGAGCAAAACTAATAAAAAAATAAATAAAACCGAGTTAATCTCGGGAGGGTTTACCAGAGGTGTGCCCACAAAACCATTACTCCTAATTGGTCACAAGTATCCAAAGATCTATGAGGACATACATATTCTCAACCTATCTCCAAGTAAGTAGAATGCCAGAGAAATTAAAGGTGTCAGCTCTAAAGCTGACTGAAGAAAAGGGGAGACACATCCACACGACTGCTAGATAAATAGATATCCGCTACACAGCTAGATAAACATTGTAAGATGCGTCCGCTGCTTTACAGCTGGATAAGATTAGGAGAGAGATAAAAATGAGAGGGACATCTGCTACACAGCTGGACTAATTACGTGTGATGAGTTAAACCAGTGCTAGAAAGATCTTGTGCCAGATTGAAAGCAGACTAACAAAGCAACCAAAATGCATCTTTCTTCGACTCTCTCACAGTGCTCAGTAGAAATAACGTCTTCTTCGGTCTTTAACTGTTGATGATAAACTCTCGAACCTCATAGAACCTTGACAATTAACTCTTCTCTTCGATTTCTTGCTTGACTTATAAATTTCTTCTTCCTATGGCCTTATTGAACAAAAAGAACGTAATGATGTTTCTTTTCTTTTTTTTTTCATTTTTCACATTTTTTTTTTGAAAACAAAAAATTACAAGACAAAAATTTACATGGCCATGAGAGAAGGACTTTCAGAACTTGGATCTTTGCAACTTGTGATGTCTTGGTATCATGGATTCTAACAACTTATATCATTTGCTCTTATAACTTCAACTTTGATTTTTGAATTATTCTCTTCTATTGTTGCTTCTAAACCTAAAACGTCTTCAACTTTCTTCATAGATTTTGATGTCTCTCCTCTTGTTGATGATGATAAGTTTCTACTGAGAGAGAGTCGCAATCCAGTAACTAAGACTACATTGTGAGGTTGCTTTGTCTTTCTGTCATTTCCCTGACCTACTTGCCTTTCCATCATGAATGGTTAGGTCCATCACGGTTACCCTCTAAAAGGAACAAGTTCTCTCCTGAATTTCAAGGATCTCAATGTCTTTTTCTCTAATGTCTCAATAAGTTGTTATCTCTAGCATTCCAATTTCTATATTTTCGATGAGAAACAGTATGTAAACTTAGCTAACCGGATACCATGTGACGCTAGAAGTTTCAAAAGTGCAACTAAAAATTTTCTCCCAAACCCCCAAACTTAAATCTAACATTGTCCTCGATGTTCTAAAGATAAAATTAAAAGCATGAACAAGGAGAAATTGTTACCAATGAAGCAAAAGAGATAAGGAAAGATATTACCATGTCGCATGAATATTGGGTTACCTCCCAAGAAGTGCTAAGTTTAAAGTCTTCAGCCAGACTAAGCAAGGATTAGTCACCACGTAAAATCATATAGTAGTAGCCGGAATAACTGTGGGTCATCTGGATCAAAAAGTGTTACCCACAAGAAGAGGAAACTGCAACAGACCAAGAAGATACCGAACATACCCTTGCTTAAGACAACTACATCTAGTTGTGGTTCAGGTTCAGGCTCTATAAAAGGTTTTCATCGGTTGGATTTACTCAAAGCTAATATCCGGTTCAGGTATTAGAGTCTGGAAAAACTCAACTAAGAACTTAGAAGCACATAAAAACAACCCGAATAATTGGGGATCCTCTGAGTCAATTAGATTAGACTCACAAAGTTGACCATAGTAATGGTCATTCTTAAGAATATGTGTCGACCCTAATATCCTAAAGTAATTATGTTTAGTCTCAAAACTTAATATCCGACACATCTGAAAATCATATGTTCCCACAATTGGAAGAAAAGTTTTTGGTGGGAAAACAAAGTCAATCTTGGTATCATATCCTGGGTTAACCATATCAACCAGAGGATGGGTTTCTAACAACTGAGCTTCTCTATGGACATCATTAGGTTCAGGAAAACATGTATGAAGATAATCTTGTAATATGGTTGAGGCATAAATGTCAAGTCCTACACGAGGGAACTTTCTAAGAGTTAAAGCACATGGAGAATGATAATCACCCCCAAACTTAGAGTTTTATGTGTCTCTAGAAAGATTAGTCACAACTTCCCTAATTTCTAGGTCATCAGATTCCAGGAAATGGTCAATTGATTCTTCTAAGTCAGGTTCATCCTCACTCATCTCTACGAGTTCATCTTCTTCGTCTAAGACTATTGTTTCTAAATCGCTAGACTCTAAAACATTATTCTCAGAATAAACTCGTTCCTCTAAATCATTATCGGCTTTGTAAACAGGAAATACTACATCGTCTAAAACGAGGGTATCTCTAGTCAAATCCTCGTCCTTTTGAATAGGTGAATAATTATTAAAATTATTTGGATTTGAACTAGAAATAATATTATCATTGTAAAGCTCAATTGGAGTAACCATTTCCTGATCACTATTCCTACATAAGTATGATTCTCCATCAACACTATCCTCATCATAATAACATGAAAAAGATCGAACCTCATCAAAACAAGTAGTGCTACCAATTCTAACCTTGTCATCTTGATTATGAAAATAACTATCCTCATTTTTAAGGGTATTATTGGAAACACTATATTGGAAAGTAAGATTATTTCGAGCAAGTCTTTCGTTCGTCTCAGCCATCAGCTTGAGGGATTCCTCTATAGAAAGTTCACTCATTATTGTAGTTCTTTCGTCTAGAATTACACTATTCATCTCAGCTAACTTACGCGTCGACTCAGCTAACTCCCTGAGGGACTCTTCTAAAGGAGGAATAGGAACAGAGGGATCATAAAAAGGACTACTTTTCAATAGTTTGATTGTATCCTCTAGAGACGAAGAACTAGTACTATAATCTTCTTGCTTGTAAGACTGATGCATGTGTGGATAGTAATTGGGCTCACCAGGGTATGACCCATATCCTTTCAAATGATGGCGTTCCCAACCACTATTCCCAACATGGTCATAGAAAGGATGATGTCCATATTCAAATTCAGGTCGATAATCATTGTATTGGCTTCTATCATACCAGTTCGACATTCTTAATTGCAAGGGAATTTTACACAATCACAAACAAGGCTGACTCGACCAAATCAAACCTGTAAAATCTAGCAAACAACAAGCATGATGGCTCCACTTAGATTGTTTCTAAACCAGCTTCTAATCCTTCGAAAGGGAATTCGTTACAATTTAAGCAAACCCCTCTGGAATCAATCTGAGTCAAAGTAAGTTGAATTGAGGCGAGGGAAGCTCAGTGGAGCTTTGATACCCAAGGCCTCACCGCTATCACAAGGCCGCGCAGTCACGCATTCAACTCACATAAACCATCATGAACTTAAAAGTATGTTAAAAGAGTAACCAATATTTATCGAACGACTTTCCTACTAAGCTCGTTACCCTATAGGTCTCGTTTTAGTCAAAATTTTAAGCTTAGGTTCGCGTTTGGTTTCGTTTTCCTAAAGCGGGCAAGAAGGGAACGGTGATGAAATCCGAGTCCTTATCTTAATTTGGCCAGGCCTTACCCTTTACTAGGAAATTAAAACAACCGTATTCAAATCCTCAGCATATATTCACCTTAAGGCATACAATAAACCCGCTGACAGGGGATTCGCGGGTGTTTCGAAAGCTTACCTCCCGTACCAGACGGGCGAAGAACCGCTGACTCCTATGTCATGTGCGAACCCGAGGGGCCGAGACGATATTGTAATCGTCGTCCTTCCCTGCAAACAGTTTTATATTTAATGTACCCTTCCTTAGGGTTTAAAAAAAATAAGTTTCCAAGTCCAAAGTCCAAATAAAGTGCAAAAGAAAAGAAAAAAAAAATAATTACAAAAAATGGAAGGTCTCTAAAAAAAATAAAAAAAAAATTCTCTCTCTTTTTTTAAAAATTTTTTCTTTCGCTTTTTTCTTTATTTTTTTTTGCTTTGTCTTTTTTTCCTTCTCTTTTAGATTTAAGCTTTGATTCCAAGGTCTTTAGTATCCAACTTCAAACCTGTAATACAAAGACACAACCAAAGAGACGTAAAAAGAACAAATGGAATAATAAAAAATAATAAAAACCTAAAAATTCTACCTAAGCACAAATCCGCGTCGGCGGCGCCAAAATGATTTAGTTTTTGATTGTTGTTGTAGTAATGAGGTTCAAACTCTCGGACTTGTGAAGATTAAATTTAAATATTTAATAAAATTATATACAAAAATATTAACAAAGTGGGCGAGAGGTAACCAAGACACTAGAATCCACTATTACACATGAATGATGTCAAATATTTCATAACTCTAATTATCCTTTTAATCCTTTATTTCTTAATCCACAAATAATCAAACATATTCTCAAAAATTAATTGTATCCCTTAAGCATAGATTATCTAACCAAAGCATAACCTATCTAATTGAATCACAACTAATGAAGAAAATTATGTAAACTTTTAAGAACTCTGCAAAAGCAGTGATTGAGTGAATTATAATTAAATATTAGAGAAAATGAAATAGTTACCCATTGTTCATGTGTGAATAGCTTCATCCATTGCCTTGGTTACGAGAGAATTAGCCGCTCATCATGTTGGAAAACCTCTCAAAGAATTTCATTGATGCTCAAAAATGGTTTACAAATGATGAGAATATGAGAAATACAATAAAACCAGAGAACTACGACCCTCGGTGACAAAATAAGACTGCTGCAGCTGTGTTGCAAACGCTGTGGCAAATAAGACTGCCTGATGTACGACCCACACCCGTGGGTCGTTATTATTGTAGAAAAACGACTGCTGGTGCAGGTCCGTTCTTCGTGTTCTTCATGTTCATCATCATCAGCAGCAGCAAAAACCGAGTTTGGGAAAACTCGAATTTCTTCTTCTCTGTCTCTCCTCAGCCCCCCAGACTCTCGACACCCCTTCTCTGTGATACCAGAAATCTATTTATACTCCTCAGCCTCATTTAATCACGCCATAACTCAAGATAATTCTCTCTTTACTCGTCTTAAAGAGAAAATATTTTTTTGGATATTTTCTTCCTTTAATTAGCTCTCCACTCGCTGAAATGATGTATAAACACTCCAAACATGATCTTACACGCTGTAGAATTGATTCAACACTCTCCAAACACATGAGTACACATTTAAATTTGATGTGATCGTGTGATATTCATTTCTTGAACGTGCTTCCTGATTTCTTGATTGCGATGATTCCAGCCAATTATGATCGATCCTAACACCCAAAATGTCTTCCTCTATCCATATCACAAATACCCATTGAAAATCAGAGGTTTAATCGAATTCTAACCCCTCCAAAAATCGATCGACCCAACTGCCAGTGAGAAGAAATATTTTCCTGCCTTTTTCCAAAATTTGAATTATGAGAAGAAAAGTGTCCTCCCCCTAATCATGTGCGGGTGTCCCTTTAGAAATTGGGGTGGAAATAGTAATTTTGGGGAGGAAATAGTAATTTTTCTGGGTTCCTCCGGTACATTTCTGGGACGCTTCCGGTGCATTTCTGAGGTGCCTCCGGTACATTATCCTGGGGTGTAAAACGCTACTTTTCGAGCTCATTTCGCCGCAAAGGCTTATTTCTCTAAAAACATCTACAAAAACACAAAATAACACAATAAGTACTTAATCGAGTCTAACAATACAGAATATTGAGAACAAAATAGACACATAAATGCGTCTATCAATCAACAAAGTTCGTAAACTTTGGTTCAAGGAATAAGGACTTATACATATGTGTGTTTCCACAACAATGATTATATCCTACCAATGGTTATGTAATCTAAACTCTCATTTCAATCATTGAAACATTCTCAGAGGATGTTATATAGCCGTTATTCACAAACCATTTTTCTTCAGAGAAATTTCCAAAGTGATTGAAACATAACATGACTTTCATCACTAGGTAAAGATGAACTTGGCTAAAGCGAAAGCTTACCAACACATATTTCGAGAAATAGATAGGCGAGTTATACTCGGCTCTAAATAGAAAATGTGTATAAAGAAAGTCTATATATCAATACGAATTTTGTCTCAAGAGTAGGAGATAGAGTAGATAGTCTTTTGAGTGACAGATAAGTTCAAGTCTCCACAAACCTTTTAGTCGATGAAGATCCACAAGTTACTTGAGTAGTCCTTCGTCTTGTATGATGATTGCCATGGAGTCTTGAGCTCAACTACACTTTTCATCCTAGTCCGAGACCTTTAGCTATGTAGGCTAGAAATCAAGACTTATAGTTTTGATCACTAACATTGACAAACATGCTTGAGATAGCAACGCATCCGAGTTCGACCGAGCAATGCTCTAACAATCTCCCCCTTTGTCAATTTTAGTGGCAAAATTATTAATACATATGGAATACAAAAAATAAATAAATAAACTTTTGTATCTCTTATTCCACATGCCTAATCTTCAACATTACTCGAAATCTTCGTCACTTCCAAGTACTCCAATGATCCCAAAGGTTGTAAGTTTAGCATCATCGTTGTTGAAAATCCGTAGCTATAACAACAAGAAAACAATAGTTCTCAATCATTGTTATACAATGTCATAGTATCATTACACAACGTCAAAGTCCAATTATATCACAACTTCAACAACAATACTATGGTGATATGTACCACTCCCCCTTAGTCAATACTCCATCTCACATGGAAACCACTCCCTCTTACATAATGATCCGAAAACCATATGTATTTGTAGTGTGAACTACATATTAATTCTCCCCCTTTTTGTCAATAAAATTGTCAAAGGTACAAGTCTCCACATATCTTTTAATCGATGAAGATCCACCAGTTCCTTGAGTAGTCCTTCGTCTTGTATAATGATTGTTATGGAGTCTTGATCTCAACTACACTTTCTATCCTAGTCCGAGACCTTTAGCTATGTAGGCTAGAAATCAAGACTTATAGTTTTGATCACTAACATTGACAAACACGCTTGAGATAACAACGCATGCGAGTTCGACCGAGCAATGCTCTAACACCCCTGAAATGTTTTTTTTTTCACTCAAAAGCAAATATTTGCACCCCAAATTAAAAAATTTGGGTGGCAAAAATATTACGTGGAGAGATGATTTAGACATTTATCTATGAAATTTCATATAGTTTGTAGAAATACTACTTTTTGGCTCATACATTATCCCCAATGGTGTAAAGTTTTACTTTAAGATTTAAAAGTGGTTATAGCTAATTGAAAAACTAAACTAATATATTTTTTTCTATTGGCTAAACAATTAGTTAATTTGATGATATGGAGGTCATTCCGATCTAGATAAGACTTGCTTGAAGAGTTTTGTATTTATTTTGTCATCTTTTCTATTTTGTAGGACCTATTATTGGAAATGTATTTATATCAAATATGGATCTAAAATCCTATGTGGCATGGAAAAATAAAATTTTCACCTTCTATTCGAGATGCTCTTATATTGAACCATATTACTAAGGCGGTAGGGATTGAACTTTGAGGGTTGCATGTAATTTAAATATCCTAAATGTAGATAGGGAGACTTAATAAATAGTAAAAAAACGTATTACATAATAAACCTAAATCGAACAATTATAACTCTTCTCCTTCATATTCATGATCAAGATGATGAACTCAAAAATAAACAAAAAAATAGAAAAATAATTTTGGTTAGGTAAGAACTGGGAAACTCACTTTTTTTTTTCTCTTTTGTTAGGGTTTCTCTGAAACATTGGGTTTTGTAACAATTATATCTGTTACAAACACACTGCTCTATACCTTTTCTTCTTTTTAATAAACTTTTGGGCTATAAACAAATCTTTTGATCAAGTGATTAATATGAGGAGCTAATTACTGAGGCAATGGAGGAAACTATTTTTCCAACAAAAAGTGGTATATTCTTATTTATTTAATTGTTGCAATTATTTTTATGATTATCTGCTTTGATTGAAAATTGTTTGAATGATTTTTGTTGAGCAATTATTATTTTTTTTGATAAATCATACTTGGCCCTAGGTTTTTAATGGTCTATGCTTTCATTTTACACTTGTTATTCCAAGAATCTACTTGGTGCAGTATTTTAGAATCAAATTAAACGCAAAAATTGCATGATTAAAGTTATTGGATTTGAACTTGGAGAATAGTGGAATCTTAACCTCAGTGTTCTCTAATATTGATATCATCTTTGATTGAGTTTGCTATAATTATTAGCGAGTTTTCAATTTTAGTTCTTGAATTTAAGTCCAAAATCATCCTTGACAAGTCTGAGAAACGAATTTTTTCTTGTCACTATCTACAATCACATCAGTTAAGGCTTAGTTCAAGAGGAACACGTCTGTGTATGTACCTAAATGGGTAAGTTTTGTATATCTTCCCTTTGATGCAATAAAATGGATGATTGTGCCATGTTCTAAGTGTTCTTGGTTGACTGATTATATTAGTGAATGTATGGCAATGTTTGAATGATTTATGGCGAGCATTTGAGAAGTAATGAGAAGAAGAAAGAAGGCTAAAGGCTTCCGCTGCAAAATTGTATAGTTGGCTATTTACATTGCTGCAAACTTATAAGGTTGAAGTACGAGTGGGTGAAGCTTGATTCACTGAATCACTATGCTATCCTATTACACTTGTGTTATCCGATAATTTTTTTCTCCGAGTAAACCTCCAGATTGCCTGGGGGAAAGGATAGATCACGAGTATGGGGCTGTGAACGTGGAATCTGATTATAGCACAAGAGGCTAGTTAAGGGGGCGAGGTTTTTCTTTCATCTTTCCTTCATAATCTATGTTTTGTTTGTCCAAATCTTTGTCACAATAGGTAAATCTTGCGATTTTCGTCTATAACCTTGTCCTTTCATAAGTTTTAATGTTTGATCTTGATTCTAATTTTTTTGATAGAAAATCCAATCTATATGCTTTAGTAATTTTATATGGAGTTAAAATCTAGGGTTAGCAATTTTGGGTCTTGATTCAATTGATTCAAGAGGTCTCAATCAGGTTTCTTTGTTATTTGGATTGAATTTCATTGTCTGGGCTTTAAGTCCTTACGTTATTTCCGTACATCTTTGGTGTATTTGATCCCCTCTTTTGTTCTGAGAGTTTTTCCTATTCTAATTAACTGTCGGTGCTAGTGCTCCTAATTAACTTTGTTGGTCCAGTTCTTGTCTCAAACTCTAAAATTGAGATCTTTGTTGCACTACAATTAGGAATTGGATAATTTCCCTCTTTGTTGTGTTTCTCTTCCAGAAATGGGATTGTCTTAAATTTTAATCATGTTTGAATTATTTCAGGAGTATGTAATCTCTTTTGAAATTGTGATCTGGATCAAATAGGAAACTTGTGAGCTATTTTCTATTAGAGTTGTGTAATTTCTCCGAAATTGTGATAATGTTCTTAGCTCAGTTATGAAAGTTCCTTTGAAAATATAAATTGGGACTGTGTATTTTCTATTGAAATTGTGGTAATTACCAAAGGATTTATGTGGGTTTTATTCGATTGTGTAATTTCTTTTGAATTATGATAGTAAACAAAAGGAATTATGAGAGTGTTATCTATAATTTAAGATTGTATAACTTCCTTGAAGTTGTGATTATGATGTTTCTGCTTGTTATTATGCCGGTTATCTTGAAAATCTAGGCTATATTTTTAATCAATCCCTGCCATTATGCCTTTGACCCCTAATTATCCAACCTGTCATATACCCTGGTGTTCTTATGGCGTTCTGTGGTTTAATGATTTTGATGATTTGTACTGGACTTGATTATATAGAATAAGCACTATCAATGTACTCCAAAACTTTGGGACTCTTTTTTGTATCTCTTAACTCTCCTTAACTTCTCATTTAAAGTTTTTGTTTAATGTTCAGTAATCTTAGATTTCTTTTTCATTGTGTGTAACCTTCTCGAGTGATTAATTTCAATGTTCCATGTTTTTCAAACCTTGTCGGTGTCGTTGTTTACTTCTTAGAAGTCTTTGTTTAATTGTTAAAATCCAATTTAACTCAAACCTCTTAGCGCTTCTTATTGTACGTGCCGAATATGAATAAATTATTTTCGCAGTCTCTAAACCATGCTCCTATGATCTGACTAACCCATAGGTAAGTCCATTCAAAATACCTTAGTCTTATCAAAACTATCTCATATAATTGCAGTTTTTATTTATATTGCTCAGCTTGATCCTGTCTCAAGCATTCGATCCTATATCAAACATTGTTCAATATTTAAGCTGTATCTAGTAATTAAAAGTATCTTCAAGCACTATTCAATTTTAATCTGTCTCCAGTAAATGAATGTCTTTGTGTAAAACTTTAATTTTTGAAGTCTGATTTTTCTTTGTAATTGCTACTGTAACTTTACAAGCTGCTGCAATCTCAAACCCACTCATCTGGCAAGCCGCCCATTAACCCATTCAATTCACCAACCTTAAACCATTCCCATGTTCCACCACCAGCTGCCACAAATAGTCATTCAGCTCCCACAAATAATCCCTCTTTTCACCCCGTTTCCTCCTTCAGCCACAATAAACATTCTGGCATGGAACTGTCAAGGAATTAACCAACCACCAACGATACAACACCTAAGAAATCTAATATCTGCACATAAACCCAAAATTTTATTCCTCTCTGAAACGTTAGCTAATGGAAATCATATGATGGGCCTTGCGCAATCACTGAAATTCCAAAACCACTATACCGTTCCTAAAATTGGCAGACGATGAGGATTATACCTAATATGGAGTAACAACAATTAATATCCAAGTAACTCTACACACCCAGAGCTACATACATGTAATAATCACCCCCCAGCCCCTGAACAACCTTGGATATTCTCTGGCATTTATGGCCCGCCACACCCGGTAGCAAGAACAGATTTCTGGCAAACTTTTTCATCAATATTCCCCAACATAACCCCAACTACTCCATGGCTTTTGATGGGAGGCTTAAACGAAATAATGGATCAATCAGTAAAAAAAATAGGTAGACAAGTAACCTACGGTCAAACCCAACCTTTTCTCACAATGGTAGATCAGATAGGCTTTATCGACCTGGGATTTCGAGGCGACCCATTCACTTGGACCAACAATCAAATGGGGCAAGATAACATTATGGAGCGCCTAGATAGAGCCTTGGCAACTCAAGATTGGAGTACTGCAAATCCTCATGCTGGAGTTACTCACCTTCCAAGAATCGCCTCAGACCACGCACCAATTTTGCTGCAAACTAAAGCAGTGGAAGGGGGCAAAAAACTACAAATTCGAGTATCTTTGGTTATCTAACCCTCAACTCAGACAAGTGGTAGAAACTGCATGGATTCAACAAAATGATACATAATCTTCACTCGACCTACAATTAAAGCTTATCACAACCAGCCAAACTCTTTCGGATTGGAATAAGCAAATACGGCCACTTCCCTACAATGATTAAAAAATCAACGACGCAAATAAAAATTGCCCAGCACCATTGCGCAACTACTCAGGGAAATGAGGTACAATACTGGTTGCAATAAGAAAATCAATTAAGAAATCACCACACAACCCTACTCCAATGTCATGTAACTTACTAGCAACAAAGATCCAGAATTCAGTGGCTACAATCAGGTGACAACAAAACAACTTTCTTCCACACCAAAGCAACCATTCATCGGAGTCATAACAACATTCAACAACTACAGGACTCGCAAGATAACTGTATTAGCAACAAAGATGAAGTGGTAAAGTTGCTACTGAACCACCACAGCGACCTTTATACGACCCCCAGCACAATAATCGATGAAGATCTCTTTGTGGAAATCAACTCCAGACTGACACCCACGCAATGTGACTCGCCCACTGCATAAGTAAAGCCAACGGAAATCAAGCAAGCACTCTTTTCTATAAACTCTGAAAGTTCCCCTGGTCCTGATGGATATACTAGTAAGTTCTTCAAAACCTTTTGGGAAACTACACACACAATTAATTGCTATGGTCCGCAGTTTTTTCAACTCTCTCAACATTCACCCACTCATGAACTATACAAATATTACCTTAATCCCAAAAGTAGAACATCCTTCAAAACCATCACAATTTAGACCTATAGGACTTTGCAACGTTACATATAAGATCATTTCCAAAATTTTAGTCAACAGAATTCGACCGTTGCTTCCATTTTTGATAAGACCTTATCAGAGTGCTTTTGTTCCCCAAAGATTGATACATAATAATATTGCAATCGCGGGAGAATTATTTCATCATATCAGAACCTCGAGCCGAACAAAAGATCCAAAAATAGCACTAAAATTGGATATTCAGAAAGCTTACGATATTTTAGACTGGGGCTTCATCAAAACAACGCTCATTAGACTTGGATTCCAACAATTTTTGTGGACTACATAATGCTATGCATCACCACGGTCACATATTCAATCAACATCAATGGTACACCGCACAGCTATATTACTCCGACAAGAGACATTATACAGGGCAACCCTCTTTCCTCTTATGTTTTCATAATTTGTGCGAAATTATCTCCACCAACCTAGGGAACTTGGAAATCCGCAAAAGCATAGGGGGATTACGCATATCTCAAAAGGCGCCACCAATCTTGCATCTGATGTATTCAGACGACTTAATCATAACATTTAAAGCATCTACGGAAAGAAACAATCATCTAAAGAACCTGTTGCAATCCTACAGTTCATCAGCAGGGCAGGTGATTAATACTTCAAAATCAATAATCATCCACCACCCAAGATTGAAGCATCATAAGGTAGACAATCTACAACAACTTTTCGGAATGCCAACAACATCAGATCCCTTAATTTATCTAGGGGTCCAATTCAAGATGGGAAGAACCTCTCGTCACATCTTCGAGCCCCTCCTCCAATGATTAGCACGAAAAGCGAAAGGATGGATGACCAAATTCCCAACGAATGTCGGAAGGTTAGTTCTCATAAAAAATTCTCTCACACCCACCGCAAATCATATTATGCAAACTCAACTTTTACCTACAACTGTCCATCAACAAATAAACTGAATCACAAGAAACTTCTTTTGGGGGCATGACTCATCAGTTAGGAAACTTCATACTTTGGGGGGTGATAAATTAACAAAGCCAATAACAGAGGGAGGGCTAGGCATAAAGAAAAGTAGCGAACACAACCACGCTCTACTCTTGAAGAGAATTTGGAGCTTGCATGATCAGAAAGACTCCATATACACAAGCCTATGTAACGAGAATACCTAAATAACCAGCCAATTCTTCAAGGAACCATCACCATTGCACCTTCAGCTAGCCCACAATGGAAAAAACTGGCATCCCTCATACCGACAGTCAAGAAACATACTTTCTACCAAATAGGAAACGGTTTGACAACCCCTATTGAGGCTAACTGGATCCCTCATTCTACAAACCTAGATCTAACACAATGCCACCTTATCCAGATGGTAGCAGAAATCATTGATCCTATTCTCATAACTGGATCCATGACAAACTAAACACCCTCCCCATCCATGCTTCACAAAGAATTAGGAATATTCACCTCCCTCTAAGCGACAACGAGGATAAGATCATCTGGCCGCACTCCCAATCTGGCAAATACACTACTTCCTCTGGTTACAAATGCTTAACCCAAGAAGCAGTACAACATCAACAGAACCCCCTTCCAGCAACCAAATTTCTTTGGACCTTACCATGTCCACCAAACATTAGGCTTTTCTTGTGGAAAGCAATTAATGAAGGCCTATCGACCTTCACTATCTTAAACAAAATCCATCTTGTCAACTCGAACCTATGCCCTCGTTGTAATTACGATATAGAATCAGCTGATCACTTACTCTTATGCTGCCCCAGAGCGATTACAACCTGGAACACCTTACTCCATCAACTCACAAACACCCAAAATACCTCCACTACAATCCCAAACACAATTACACCTCAAACAACCATCTCCCAACTCCTACAACAACAAGCCCCTCCCGCAGTCATCACCTCTTTTTGTTATATTTTCTGATCACTCTGGATGACTAGAAACGATTTTGTCTACCGCCAAAAACAGGAAACATCAAATGACATTTTACTTTCAACCCTAAAGCAACAACAAGAATACATATGGGCTCAAGAATCCCTACCACCAATCCTTCCGGGCGACTGCCCAACGTTCGTCCCCTCAAGAGGAAACAGAACAACAACAACAGTAATGGTAGGATGGTCCTCCCCCATCTTGGATTGGATAAAAATCAATACAGATGGCGCCGCCAGAGGACACCCAGGAATTGCAGAGGCGGGCTTCATTTGCAGGAATTCAAAAGCAAAAGTCATCATGGCTCTCGCGCAACCACTAGGAATTACTATTGCATTAATTGCAGAAACCTGGTCGTTGCTGCTAGCCACAAGAACCGTGACAGAGAGACAATGGATGAAAGTTCTTTTTGAGACAGATTCTGAAAATCTAATGCGCTTTGTTACCTCACCTACAGCACCACCGTGGTATTTACAGAGAATGATAGCAGAAATAAAACATCATATCAATCATATACCACACACATCCATCCTACACAACTACATGGAAGGAAATCAAGCAGCAGATGGATTTGCCAATCACGCAGCGGATGAAAGCCAGCCAGGGAATCTTGAAACCAAAATATTGAAACATGCAATCCCAAATTTCATTAATCAAATTGTACTCAACGACTCCATGGGTACTAGATACCCTCGTCTAAAACAGTATGAAACTATTCTTTTTGAAAATTGTTTTTAAAAATCCTACCAAACATGCCCTTATTCGTCTAAAACGGTATGAAACTATTCTTTTGAAAATTGTTTTTAAAAATCCTACCAAACATGCCCTTGTTCTTTTTTTTTGTATCCTATTCTTGAGTTTACTATATTCTCTTTCATTCTTTTCTTTCCGTTTCCTCAAGAATAAAATCTTCATCAAAAACCCTTTCTTTCTCTTTCTTCTTCTCTCTCGTCCGGTGAATATGCAATTCACAGCAGCATCAACGTCTGGACAAGGGAAAATGGGAAGTCATTATGAGATGATTATGGTGATGCTCGGAAGTCAAGATGGGTATCGGCAAATCGGGAATGTCTTTGATGTAGACATTCAACAGATTTCTAATCCAATCTCCCTTTTTTTCAATTTCAATTGTAATACCTATTTTGGTGTTACTTTTAGGAATTCCTAACCCCCTTCACACATTCAAATCTGGAAATACTCCTTTCCGCCTTGAATTAAATAAGCTGAACTCTGAAAATTAAGTTCACAACAGCTTCCACTTTGTAAACCAAATCAAGGTTGAATAAAAAGTCATTCACATTAAAGTTGAGTTGATTGTCCGTCAGGAAATAGAAATCAGTTCTTGGAATCTCCAAATTCATTTAGATACAATCAAAACAGGTTAACATTTCTCAATCCTTCTTCCGTTTCCATCACACGAAAAGCAGACATATTCAGATTAATTACTGGTTAGAAGACGACGGGTATCGGGTTTCTGCAGACATATTCAGATTAATTACTACTCCTCCACATTGGGCTTCCAAGCATAAAATCTCCCCAAGCCTAATCTTTGCTTTTTTGCTACCCTTTATGAAAATTTGCTTCCCCTAAGTTTAGTTTCTAGATTCGCCACTGGGTATCGGGGTTTCTCAGTCTGGTTCTTCCTCTTTGAAGCTTCTTCTTTCATACTTGCACTTGTGAGTAAGTTCTTTCCCGGCTCTTTTCTGTATTTTTTTATTATTTTTTTTTTCTTTAAAGGCTGTCATACAATGATTCATTAACACTTGGAATTGATGGATATTATTCGTTCTAGCTTAATATCCATTTATTTGATCCGATTTGAAACACTTTAACATTTGTATACAATAGGGATTAGCTGATTTAGAGAAGGTATGGAATTCATTGTTCTCTTCATATAAGTCCAAATAGGGCTAGTTTACTTCTTACCAGTATTTAGGAGGTGGAATTATACCACCATCATAATTACTACTCGGTAGTAATTATGATGGTGGTATAATTGGAATGAGAACAATTCATAATCAAGAATCATGGGGGTGAGGTAATTCCCGGTGACACATTCTTGAGTTGAAGAAGTATTTGACATCACTCAGAATTTTGGAATCCAAATGTTACTGAAATGTAACAGGAGGTGGTTTTCCAAAGGTGCTACGAGAGAAATTTGTGCTTCTTACGCGGTGGTACTGTATTAGGTGGAGCTTGTGTGAGAATCAGAAAGGAGGTTGATTCTAGTTCTTCAATGCCTGAATATGTATGTGTCTGGAGCATATAAGTGAGAAGAAGCTAGATGATGCGTTTGCGAAACTTAAAGTCTGTGAACGTTGAGTTTGTAGAAAGGAGTTTGTAGAATTTTAATTATACGTAAGGTATAGTGGAGGTGTGTCCTGTTGGGATGTGTATGCATTCATTTGAATGTGTGGGAATACTTTTTCGAACGTATCCATGGAGATTCTTTATTGATCTTTATGACGACTAATCAAGTAGAGTGTGGTAGTACGCCATTATAGTTGGTAGAGTTGTGTTAAGGTAGTGCAAAAGACTATGGTGATAGAAAACCTAGAGCAGACTGACAATAAGGTCACACGAGTTAAGATTGATTAACTGTGGGATTCAATTTGTTGAATCTATGAAGAAGTGGTGTCAGTTCACGCATAGTAAGGCACTAATTTCCAGTGATAAATAAATCTATAGGTGGGAGAAGACATGGTGCATGTTACCTAAAAAGTTTTTAGGTAAAGTTTTGTGAGCTGGTGTAAAAATGGTGTCAACTCAATTATGGTTTACCAATAATGTTGTCATCAAGTTTTATTCATGGAAGACGTTAAGTGAAATCTTTGTTTATCCCAACAAAGAGACTTCAATTCTGGTGGGGGATGGTAAAAACGGGTATGTGCAAATTTATTTCATAAGTGATTTCTATCTTAATTATATATAAATCAGGTGGAGATTCAAAGTGATGAATCTCGGGAACAACGAAAAGATGATTTTCTGATGAACAAAGAAATTCCAATGACGTAAGGTCTCCGTTAAAATTGGAGAACTTTGCAGCGGAAAGAAAGTCGTTGGGTGTTCAAATGTTTAAAGCAAGAAACTCCGAGTAAGGCTTACGGCGTAATTAAGAAGATTGATAGTCGAGGGTTATGCACAAGGAAGGTATTGCTTAAAAAGATTCTCTCCAATGGTAAGAATACATGAATCAATACCTTGTTAACTATGTGGTGGTCTGTGACTGTGCACAAGTCAGAAGACATCTTCTTATATGGTACTCATTTATGGAGTAAGAAAATTCAGCTCAAAGGTGATGTTGTTGCAAACAAAGGAGTATGTATCAAGGTAATGAAATTATCGTATAGGCGATGGTTCACTGTGTGATGAGGAGTACGACTCAAGAGAAGATATGATCGTAGATCAAGATTCAAGGTGAGATGATCACGGGTAAAGCAAGACTTGTGGTAGAGATGGGCTCAAACTTTGTGCAATGCGTAATTGGAGCCATGCTTAATATACTTTGATGCATACATGATGGTTAGATTCTTGAAATCTGACATGAAGGGTTCGCTTAATATAAACTAACAAGTGGTGATTCTTCTATAAATGGATTATATGCTTATTGCTGCCAAGAGCATGTGGATATTGAGAAATTGGAGTCTCAATTAATATAGAATTTGAGATGAAGAATTTGTTCGCTTAATATAAACTAACATGGATTACATGCTTCTTTCTTTGTTTATTTTTCTGTAGAAACTTACAGCGATATAATTGATGCTATTTCTGCTATCTCTTGCAGGTGTGACAAGTTCTTTATCGACCATTCAAATATTAGACCAGCCAGCCACAACAACTTTCCTGTGTTTGTTTAGTTTCTCAAGCGATGGAGTCGAAACGTGAAAGTCCCCCTTTTGGCAGTGGTGACAAGTTCTACTGTCTCGATGGGAGCTGATAGTGAGCTGCATCAGGAAATAATTACGCTTGTGGAGTCCAAGTTGGGAGAGCCACTGAGAGAGGATGGACCCATTCTTGGAATGGAATTTGATCCATTGCTTCTTGGTGCCTTCGGCGCGCCTACAGGTAATTCTTCTTTTTCTTCCTCTCGCTTTTCTGTTTGTCCAATTCTGTAAGTAATGAAGTTGAAAGGAAAGAGTAAAAACCGAAAACCCTCTTTTTGGTTCAGTTTCAAATGTGAAAGTTGGTGGCGGTGGCGGTCGTTCTACTGTCTCGATGGGTGGTCCTTCACTGGTATGAATTCTACTCATATGATTATGTATATAGTTGTTGATTCTAGGTGGTGTTGATGGTAATACTTATATGAAACATAAAGAGGTATAAATATTAATTGTGTGAGTAGATGGTTTATACATAGAATCTAATAAAGTTTCCCTTAAGATAGAAACACTAATATGGTTTCTTGCAGACATCACAATTCATACCAATACCAGTGTGCTTGGGTGGAAAACTTCGGAATCCCAAAAAAGGAGAGACCTCACATACCGGGAAGAAACCCAAGCTTGATCATGATGCTGGTGCTTATGGAGAATGCTCGAGGAACCATGCTGTAGAGATTGGTGAATATGTGTTAGATGGTTGTCTTGAGTTTATGGCTGGTGGTGAGGAAGGAACAATCGCATCACTTCAGTGTGCAGCCTGTAACTGTCACAGACGCTTTCACAGGTATATAGCACCTGCTCCCTTGTAAGTCCTAAAGCATTACTTCTTCAAGATCTTTGTGTTGTTATGAATCCAGGTGTGTTTGTTGGGACACCCACCTTATTTCTTTATAACTTGTCTAAACTACTATCTAGCTGTATTGCCTAATTCAGTATCTCCTTTTATCAGATGTTTTCCTTTTTAGTTTATGTTTCTTTGTTTAGCTAAAACTAAAAGCTATTTAAGCTTCTACTGTAGAACTAAATTGATTATCAGTTAATACAACTATTTCAAAGTGGTATAGTTCCCAATCAAAGGATTAAGGTTGCTGATCTCCAATTAACCAATCAATATTTGTGTTTGCTGTAGTAGTTTCCTAAGATCAGAGCATTCAATCTGAGACCACTCTTCCCATCCATCTATTCTCCATATCCATAATAATAATTTAAAAAAACTTGAAGATGTCAGTGAAAAGTTTAGAGGAGCATATTGCGGCACTTAGGCCAAGCACTATGGTGCATGTTTTCTCTTCCCTAAATGTGTGGAAAAACCTAAAAAACCAAGTTCTATGGTCTCCCATATCCCTACTTAGAAGGGATATTTCTTTCCTACATTTCAAAGTGGATCGGATCTGATCCAGGTAGTAGGGAAGGGGAATGATACGGAAACTCAGTTTCCATGTAAAGTTATGCTTTACCGAAACTCAGTATCTGTTTGGTAGTTGAAATGGAAATTGAGTTTCCGTGGCATATTATACGGAAATTGAGTTTCCGTTTTCGTAAATTTATTTGTTTGACATTTTTCTGCTTACACTTCTCTCACACCCGATCTTAACTATCCATTATTCACAATGGCTCTATCTTCTCCACCGTCGGATCCAACGGTTATTTTTTCAAAAACTTATCAAAAATCCTCTATAAATACAACTCTAGTTCTCTATTCACTCTAAATCCTCTTCTTACATCTTGTTTTTTCCACTCAAATCTCTCAGATTATCCCTTTTGTGCTCATCAAAATGTCGCAAGCTCAAAAACAAAGAAGCAAACATAGAGCGAGCCTAGCTTGGAAGATGTTCATATTGTTACCGCGTTTTGTAGTCTAGATGAAAGTAGTTTTGAAGATAAGAATAAGTTTTATTAAACCGTTTTCGTAAAAATTTTAGAAGCTTGTGGTAGGAATCCACATAAACGTACTGTAAAAAAGTGATCGTAATAGGTTTAGCATAATCAGATCGAAAGTGGATAAATTTTATGAATGTATTGCAAGAGTCACTGCAAGTAATCCGGGCTTGGACTCTAATAACCGGGTATGTTATCTAAATATGATCACTATAGTTGTTGTATATATTGCTTGTAAATAATTTAATTTATGTGTATCTTATTATGGTATGTTTATATTGATGTAGACTGTATTGGCGAGAAGCTGTTATATTGAAATACACAAAAAAAAATATTTTCTCGCGATGTTGAGTATGAGATGCTTAAAGATGTTGTAAATGTACAAGACGATGAAGATGAAGATATGGATCAGGATACGTGTCCTCTCTCATCTCAATATCCAGGAAATATCTCAAATATGTTTTCTACTCAAACCCCATCTTCTCAGAATCCTCAAGAAGGATTCTAAAAGATGTTGATCTTCAAGCGAATTTGTTGAAACTCCATTTGCAAATCAATTTCCAAACGCTTTTAATGTCCCTTACAGTATCCCTTTTCCACAAAGATATACTCCTAGTACTGACCCAACTACAACACTTAGGAACGTCATCTGGTGGATTTAAACATGATAAACGCAAGTCAAGAGCTGCGAAAAAAGTCACAATTACTAAAAAGGGCTCTGGACCAAGCACACCCGCTACACCCTCATCGCAAGATCCCAAACGAGCGGTGCAGGCACTAAAATTGTTAATTATCTAAAAGAATCCCGAATGATAGTCGCACCTCGTCAGCAACAATAAAACCAAATTATGGAAAGGTTGCTAGAAACAACACATTGAACATAATTGAGAGAGACATGAAAAGGAAATAATGCAAATGGATCTCGAGTCACTGGCTTCAAATGCAAAAATATACTTTGCATTGAAACAGAAAGCTATGTTGGATAAGCTATATTGGATAAACATAATTGAGAGGCAAGGACATAATCAGTTTCATTTTAATTAAAAATTTGTTAGTTATTGATTTTAGATTTTTATTCTAAATAGCTTAGTTTCATTGTTTTGTTATTTAAGTAATGTCGTGTTTCAGTTCCAATAATGTAGTTTCTGTTTTCTCAGTAGTATGAATTGTTATATTTTTTGTTCCGATAATTTGAATTTTATTTTGAACTACCATCGGCTACATTCTAACGGCTACTTTCAATGCCTATTATAAATTGTCATAAGCTTCCTCATACCTCTAAATACAAACACCTACTTTCATACAATTTGCAAGGCTCCTAATCTTCTCTTTCTAACCCTCTTCATACCTATAAATACAAACACAAGCATGCGATCATTTGATCCAATTGAAGATTTGGCCATCATCAAAGCATGGTATACCGAAAGTCGAGTTGTAGATCTCTCCCCTGTAACGCCAGAGCCCGAAATCTTTTGGGAGAAAATATATAACCAATATAGGCGAGATTATGGGAATCCAAAGAGAATAAGTCTTCAACAAATTCATGACAGATACCAAATTATCCGGAAAGACGTATGCAATTTTATAGCTATGCAACAACATATATTCAACGCCAGTCATAGTAGCTTGTCACCTCAACAATTTGTAAGTATTTTAGAATTATTTTCGAAGAAAGCTAAATTCATTGATTTTCCATCATAACAATAAGTATATTGTGTTGTTTTGTTGTAGCACGAACTCGTTAAAGCGCACTATTTGGAGGAAAATGGGGAAGCATTCACATTTGATGAAAGCTATAATTTTATGGTATCCAAAATCCCAGAGTATGAATTGCCAGACAATTCCTCAGGTTCATCCAATGACGATGAAAGTTTCAAAAATGTTTGTGTAGATTTTGTGGGTAAATCTCTACGTAAGCCCTCATGAGACTATAACTCGTCCACTAGGGTCACCTAGGGGTTTAAAGGATTGTTACACGTGTTAAGTGCAACCGTGATTACTACGAAAATTTGTTAGAGCATTGCTCGGTCAAACTCTCATACGTTGCTATCTCAAGCATGTTTGTCAATGTTAGTGATCAAAACTATAAGTCTTGATTTCTAGTCTACTATATCTAAGGTCTCGGACTAGGATAGAAAGTGTAATTGAGCTCAAGAACTCCATGGAAATCATCGTACAATACGAATGACTACTCAAGGAACCGGTGGATCTTCATCGACTAAAAGGTATGTGGAGACTTTAACTTATCTATCACTCAAAAGTATATTTATCTCCTGTCTTGAGACAAAAGTCGTTTTGCTATATAGACTTAGATTATACACATTTTCTATTTCGAGCCGAGTTTATCTCGCCTATCTATTTATCGAAATATGTATTGGTAAGCTTTCTCTCTAGCCAAGTTCATCTTTACCTAGTGACGAAAGTCATGACAAGTTTCAATCACTTTGAAAATTGCTTACTTTGACGAAAAATAGTTTGTGAATAACAACTATAGAATATCAACGTCCTCTAAGAATGTTCAATGATTGAAATGAGATTTTAGATTATATAACCATTGGAGGATATAAGCATTGTTGTGGAAACACATATATGTATAAGTCCTTATTCCTTTAATCGAAGTTTGCGAACTTTGTTGATTAAGAGAACCGGCATGGTGGTGTGAGCCAAGTCCGCGAACTGGCGGAAGTTCTTGTCCCGAGAATTTCTGCTGGAGTTTGTGAACTCCGTCCGGGAACTTAAGTCCGCGAACCCAGTCCGCGAACTTGAGTAGGTTATATCTAAAAACAATGTTTGTGAACTTACTCTTATATAAACTAAGGAATGCAAATTGCAAACCGTGGCTATATAGTTCATGAACCGATTCGAGTGAATCAAATCGTTTTTGCTTCGATTGTGTCTTGTGTAGTTACATAATATTTTCTTGCAATTGAACAACTCTCTAACTGGTTCATTCTCACTTGAACTAGTTATGGTGAAGAAGAATATGGTTGATATGAAAGTGATCATATGGCTAACCATTTGGTTGACTATTGTTGAACCAACAAATGTACAAGTTTGGGTGCGGTTACACAAGCCTAGAAACGTGCATTTCATTTGTGTGTAACAAGCTAGTTTTCGATCTAACGGTTGAAAGATATTAGCTTGAATCTAATCAGTTTTTCATCTAACGGTGAATATTGAATGCTTTGTTACCAAGCTAACATTGATTGCAAACCCTGATTTGAAAGACTATATAAGGGAGAACTCTAGAAACTGGGAAACCTAATCCCCGCACCTTCGGTGTGATACTAGTTGTGCTAAGCTAGAGTCGATTCTCCTTTAACCTTTGGTTTCTTCTTCTAAACTAGGTCAACGACTTAAAGACTTCATTGGGATTGTGAAGCCAGACCGATACTACTTTCTCGTAGTTGTGTGATCTGATCTTGTTGTTTCTATCGTACGAGTACAATTTTAATAATTGGCTTGAGATTGATATCTCCGATAGGAAAGATATAAAAGTAATCACAAACACTTCGTCTCATCGTTTGTGATTCCACAATATCTTTTTTCGCTGCGTCGATTAGGATTATTGTGAGGTGATTGTTAATACTAGGTTGTTCTTCGGGAATATAAGTCCGGTTTATCAATTGGTTCATGTTCACCTTGATTTATCAAAAGACGGAACAAAACTCGTACGTATATTCGTGGGAGACGGATTCATCTATTACCGTAGACTTTTCTGTGTGATACAGATTTGTTTATTAAAGTCTTCGACTTTGGATCGTAGAACCTCTTAGTTGTGGGTGAGATCAGCTAAGGGAATCAAGTACGTAGCATCCTGCTGGGATCAGAGACGTAAGAGCATAACTATACCTTGGATCAGTGTGAGATTGATTGGGGTTCAACTACAGTCCAGACCGAAGTTAATTTGGAGTAGGCTAATGTCTGTAGCGGCTTAATACAGTGTGTGTTCAATCTGGACTAGGTCCCGGGGTTTTTTTACATTTGCGGTTTCCTCGTTAACAAAATTCTGGTGTCTTTGTTATTTCTTTTCCGCATTATATTTTGTTATATAATTGAAATATCACAGGTTGTGCGTTGTTCAATCAATTAGAATATCCAACCTTTTGGTTGTTGATTTAAATTGATTGATACTTGGATATTGGTCTTTGGTACCATCCAAGTTATCTCTCTAGTATTTGATAAAGTCTCGCAGATTTCTATTTGCTTGAGTTTATATCAAATCGAGAGATTGAGATATAAACTCTTTGATATACTTTTTATCTAGATTGAGTCTGACTGTCTAGTTGATTCTCTAGAAAGTATATTGGAGTTTGTCCATACATATTTCTAAGCGAAATATTGGGTGTGGTTGTACCCCCGCTTTTTCAATTGGTATCAGAGAAGGAAAACACTCCAAACCTGATAAGTTTGTGTTTGTTCTGCTTAATAATTGTCCCATGGGAAATTTCTTTGGAAAACTTGCTCTTGGCATCTGTAACGCACGCCAAAAGTCCTTAGAGATTGCTCAAGAATTATTATGGTTAAAACCTCTGGGTTCACATGATAATCTTATCTCATCTAAAAAGGAAAATTTAGAAGATGAGAACCAATCTAAAGGAAAAAATAAAAAGAAGAAAAAATTGAGGAAACGTTCGTCACGCTCAAGGATATGGACCCTCAACAGGTTAACTCTTGATCTCTTTGAGGAATACTATCGTAATGGATCAATTGATAAATATCTATTTAGAGCGTTCAAATGAGTTTTTAATCTCTTAGAAAAACTTAATTCTGTTAAGTCTAAGAATCCTTCCAAAAAAAGTTTGTACATGTTAAATCTTCAAATTATATTGTACAGTCTGGGAATCAGAAGAATTTTCCTTCTAGCCAGATCAAATGAAGGATAGGAAGCTCTGACTGCCCTGATTATTATCATTACGTTGATTATATCACGGGGACTGTTCACACATATCAACTAGAAATGTTGCATGAGAATTCCTCTGCACATTATGCCTCTTGGTAACAAGCCTGGCACTACCCCATTTGTATATATCTTGGAATGGGGCAAGAAATGTTTGAGTTGTGTACAGTTTTGTTATTCTCTCTTAGAATACCAAATAAAGCTTTCTATTGCATCCATCGTCTCTCAAAAAAGTGTGTTGTCACGGGATGCATAACCTTTGATGTGCAAACTATTAGAGCATTGCTCGGTCGAACTCGCATGCGTTTCTATCTCAAGCATGTTTGTCAATGTTAGTGATCAAAACTATAAGTCTTGATTTCTAGCCTATTATAGCTAAAGGTCTCGGACTAGGATAGAAAGTGTAGATTGAGCTCAAGACTTCATGGCAATCATCATACAAGACGAAGGACTACTCAAGGAACTAGTAGAACTTCATCGACTAAAAGGTATGTGGAGAATTGAACTTATATGTCACTCAAAAGTCTATTTACTCTATCTCCTATTCTTGAGACAAAAGTCGTTTTGATATATAGACTTTCATTATATACATTTGCTATCTCGAGCCGAGTTTAACTCGCCTATCTATTTCTCGAAATATGTGTTGGTAAGCTTTCGCTTTAGCCAAATTCATCTTTACCTAGTGACGAATGTCATGTTATGTTTCAATCACTTTGGAAATTGCTCTGACGAAAAATGGTCTGTGAATAACGACTATATAACGTCCTATGAAAATGTTTCAATGATTGAAATGAGAGTTTAGATTACATAACCATTGGTAGGATATGACCATTGTTGTGGAAACACATATGTGTATAAGTCCTTATTCCTTGAACCAAAGTTTGCGAACTTTGTTGATCAAGAGAAACGGAAGGTGGTGTGAGCCAAGTCCGCGAACTAGTAGAAGTTCTCGACCCGAGAATTTATGCTGGAGTTTGTGAACTCCTTCCGTGAGCTTAAGTCCGCAAACCCAGTCCGCGAACTTGAATAGGTTATATTTAAAATCGGTTGTTCTTAAACTCATGTTTATATAAACTAAGGAATGCTTTTGCAAACCGTGGCTATAAAGTTCATGAACCGATTCGGGTGAATCAAACCGTTTTTGCTTCAATTGTGTCTTACATAAGATCTAAGCAATTGAACAACTCTCTAACTAGTTCATTTGAGTCATTTGAACTCTTTATGGTAAAGAATAATATGATGGATATGAAAGTGGTCATATGGCTAACCATTTGGTTAACTATTGTTGAACCAACAAATGTTAATGTTTGGGAACGGTTACATAAACCCAAAATTGGAAATTTCATTTGTGTGTAACAAGCTAAGGTTTCGATCCAATGGTTGAGAAATATTAGCTTGAATCTAATCAGGTTTTCATCTAACAGTGAATATTGAATGCTTTGTTACCAAGCCAACATTGATTGCAAACCATGACTTGAAAAACTATATAAGGGAGAACTCTAGCAACTGGGAAACCTAATCCCCACACCTTATGTGTGATACTAGTTGTGCTAATCTAGAGTCGATTCTCCTTTAACCTTTGGTTTCTTCTTCTAAACCAGGCTAACGACTTAAAGACTTCATTGGGATTGTGAAGCCAGATCGATACTACTTTCTCGTAGTTGTGTGATCTGATCTTGTTGTTTCTATTGTACAAGTACAATTGTAATAATTGGCTTGAGATTGATATCTCTGATGGGAAAGATATAAAAGTAATCACAAATACTTCGTCTCATCGTTTGTGATTCCACAATATCTTTTTTCGCTGCGTCGATTAGGATTATTGTGAGGTGATTGATAATACTAGGCTGTTCTTCGGGAATATAAGTCTGGTTTATCAATTGGTTCATGTTCACCTTGATTTATCAAAAGACGAAACAAAACTCGTAGGTATATTTGTGGGAGACGGATTATCTATTACCGTAGACTTTTCTGTGTGATACAGATTTGTTTATTAAAGTCTTCGACTTTGGGTCGTAGCAACTCTTAGTTGTGGGGTGAGATCAGCTAAGGGAATCAAGTGCGTAGCATCCTGCTGGGATCAAAGGCGCAGGAGCATAACTGTACCTTGGATCAGTGTTAGATTGATTTGGGTTCAACTACAGTCCAAACCAAAGTTAGTTTGGAGTAGGCTAGTGTCTGTAGCGGCTTAATACAATGTGTGTTCAATATGGACTAGGTCCCGGAGTTTTTCTGCATTTGCGGTTTCCTCGTTAACAAAATTCTGGTGTCTGTGTTATTTCTTTTCCGCATTATATCTGTTTATATAATTGAAATATCACAGGTTGTGCGTTGTTCAATCAATTAGAATATCCGACCTTTTGTTGTTGATTTAAATTGATTGACACTTGGATATTGGTCTTTGGTACCATCTAAGTTATCTCTCTTTGATAAAGACTCACAGATTTCTATTTGCTTGAGTAAAGATCAAATCGAGAGATTGATATATAAACTCTTTGATATACTTTTCATCTAGATTGAGTCTGACTGTCTAGTTGATTCTCTAAGAAGTATATTGGAGTTTGTCCATACAGATTGTTAATCGAATTGTTGGTTGTGGTTGTTGTATCCCCGCTTTTTTAATTGGTATCAGAGCAGGCAAACACGTTTAAGACCTTACAAGTCTGTGTTTGTAGCGATCTGACTCTATGAACGGAAAATTCTCTAGAAACGCTTCACCAGGATTAAAAACCAATCGTAGAAAAAGTTCTAATAAACTGGTTATTCTCCAGAAAAAGTAGGATGAACAAATCCGGATCAACTCTGATCTCATAGCAGAAATTGCAATGCTTAATGATTTGAAATCTGTTAAAATCCTTTTAATAGATTTGTATAACTCCAGTTGCTTCTCTATGAAGAACATTCATAAGTCAAGTAATAAACAACGTTCACATGTTGTCAAAACTGATATGACTCAGAACTTTTCTGACGATTTCAAAAGTGTTGGCCCATGTTTTTTTTGTGATTCCTCTAATCACTTTCAACATACTTCCATGTTCTTCCAAAAGAGACTGAAAGTTGCAAGTATTCTTCACACGAAAACTAAACAAATTAGTGCTTCTCTAAAAGGACGTATAAAACTATCAGGAAACCCTAAACAGGAAAGTACTAATAGTATCAGAGCTTTTGCTTTAAAATCAACATCACCCTTTCAATGGTTTCTTGACAGTGGATGTAGCAGACATATGACAGGTGATCTCACATGGTTTGTTTCTTCTGACGACTATGAAGGAGGAACAGTAACTTTCGGAGATGGGAGTTGTTGCTACATTAGAAAGAAAGGGACGATCAAACTGCCCAGCGTACCTGAAATCCATGATGTAGTATACGTAAAAGGTATGACTGCAAATCTCCTTTATATTAGTCAAATTTGTGACAAAGGCCATCAAGTTGTCTTCAATGCAAATGGATGTGAAATTGTAGACAAAACTGGGAAAGTAATTTTTCAAGGAACTCGTGGTAAAAACAACTGTTATCTTCTTGATACTCAGTTTAGCAATTGTTGCAATTTGACTAAGGTGGAATCGACACATCTTTGGCATGAGCGTTTTGGTCACATCAATTATGGTCTTCTAACTAAGATCATTAACAAAAAACTTGAGGCGTTCCCAAAATCAATGCAAAGATTGAAGGTGTATGTGGTGCCTGTCAAAAGGGTAAACAAACTAAAGTTCACTATAAATCATCTCGAAATATTCTCACAAAAGCTCTACTTGATTTAATTCATATGGATCTCTTCAGACCAATTCAACAACCCACGGTTGCTGGTAAGAAGTATGCTTTAGTTACGGTAGATGATTACACCAGATTCACTTGGGTTGCATTTTTGTCTCATAAAAATGAAACCCTTGATGAATTCAAGATTATTGTTAAAAGAATCCAGAACGAACAAGGTCGCAAACTAAAGAAAATTAAGAGCGACCGTGGAACTGAATTCAAGGACACTAAGGTGTTTGAATTTTGTGACGAACTGGGGATTATTCAACAATATTCACCACCCATTACTCCTCAAGCTACTGGAGTTGCATAAAGAAAGAATAGTAACATTCAGGAAATGGCCAAGGTAATGCTCCATAACAAAAACTTACCTCTAAGGTTTTGGGGAGAAGTTGTTTTACGGCATGTTATTTGATCAACCGTGTTTACTTACGGTCTAAAACCCTAAACACTCCTTATGAGTTGTGGTATGGAAGAAAACCCAACCTGCACTATCTTAGAGTGTTCGGAAGTAAATGCTACATTCTAAAAGATTGAGAACAGAGAGGGAAACTCGATACCAAAAGTGATGAAGGTATCTTTCTTGGCTATGCTTCTGATAGTCGTGGTTTTCGAGTGTTTAATCTCAGAACTCAGGTCATGATGGAATCTACTAATGTCATCATCGATGATATTAGTGATTTTCATTGTCATCATCGATGATATTAGTGATTTTCATCATGATAATCCTCCTGTTGAATTGCCTCCAACCGAGACAATTGAGAAAGTCAAAGAAATACCAGAATCAGTTGAAGTTATCCCAACTGTTGTTGATCCTGATATCTCTAGTGACGAGGAGAATATCACTGATCAGGCTACTCCTGACGAACAAGAACGTGTCCCTCGACGACACCTCTGGGTTCAAAGGAATCATGATCCCAACAGTATTATTGGGAGAAGAGATTCTACAGCTAAGACTAGAGGGCAACTTCAAAACATGTGCAATTTTGGTTGTTATATGTCACAAGTAGAACCGAGAAATATTGATGAAGCTCTGAACGATCCCTTTTGGGTGAATGCAATGCATGAAGAGTTAAATCAATTTATAAGACAAGACGTATGGGAACTCGTACCTTGTCCCTCCAATGTTAATATTGTTAGAAAAAATGGATATTCAAGAACAAGTCTGATGAATTTGGCACAATTATCAGAAATAAAGCCAGACTTGTCGCTCAAGGATATTCACAAATTGAAGGTATCGACTTTGACGAAACCTTTGCTCCTGTGGCACGCCTTGAGTCCATTAGACTTTTATTAGCTCATGCTTGTTTTCTCAAGGTTAAGATTTTCCAAATGGATATAAAATCCGCGTTCCTAAATAGAATTCTAAAGGAAGAAGTCTATGTTGCTCAACCTAAAGGATTTGAAAACCTTGATTTCCCAGATCATGTTCTTAAGCTCAAAAAGGCATTATATGGGTTAAAACAAGCACCCAGAGCCTGGTTTGAAAAACTTACCACTTCTCTTATTAGAAAAGGTTTTTCAAGAGGTGGAGCTGATAAAACTTTGTTTACTAGATGGAGTGGGAAAGATTTTTTCATTGCTCAAGTCTATGTAGATGATATCATCTATGGCTCAACTTCAGAGAAGCTTGCAAAGGATTTTTCAAGTTTCACTTGCTAAAGAGTTTGAAATGAGCAATGTTAGTGAATTAAAGTTCTTTTTAGGATTACAAATTCAACAACATAAGGATGGAATTTACTTATCTCAAGAAAAATATGCAAGGGATCTTGTTACAAGATTCGATCTAGATAAGTCAAGTCCAAAACTGACACCTATGCCCACTACTGGTAAACTACACAGAGATGAGAAAGGAGTAAAAGTAGATCAAAAATTGTATCGATCTATTATTCGTAGCCTTTTATATCTTACAGCCACTAGACCTGATATTTCTTTTAGTGTTGGTTGTTGTGCTAGATTTCAGGATAATCCGAAGGAATCTCATCTTGCAGCTGCAAAGAGGATCATATGATATGTCAATCACACTGTCGGGTATGGTCTATCTTACACTTTTGATACTAACACTGATCTTTCGACTTATTCAGATGCTGATTGGGCAGGATGTGTAGAAGATAGAAAAAGTACATCAGGGGGTTTCTACTTGTTACACGTGTTAAGTGCAACCGTGATTACTACGAAAATTTTTTAGAGCATTGCTCGGTCGAACTCGCATACGTTGCTATCTCAAGCATGTTTTTCAATGTTAGTGATCAAAACTATAAGTCTTGATTTCTAGTCTACTATATCTAAGGTCTCGGACTAGGATAGAAAGTGTAGTTGAGCTCAAGAACTCCATGGCAATCATCGTACAATACGAAGGACTACTCAAGGAACCAGTGGATCTTCATCGACTAAAAGGTATGTGGAGACTTTAACTTATCTATCACTCAAAAGTCTATTTATCTCCTATCTTGAGACAAAAGTCGTTTTTCTATATAGACTTAGATTATACACATTTTCTATTTCGAGCCGAGTTTATCTCGCCTATCTATTTATCGAAATATGTATTGGTAAGCTTTCGCTCTAGCCAAGTTCATCTTTACCTAGTGACGAAAGTCATGACAAGTTTCAATCACTTTGAAAATTGCTTACTTTGACGAAAAATAGTTTGTGAATAACAACTATAGAATATCAACGTCCTCTAAGAATGTTTCAGTGATTGAAATGAGAGTTTAGATTATATAACCATTGGAGGATATAAGCATTGTTGTGGAAATACATATATGTATAAGTCCTTATTCCTTGAACCGAAGTTTGCGAACTTTGTTGATCAAGAGAACCAGCATGGTGGCGTGAGACAAGTCCGCGAACTGGCGGAAGTTCTTGTCCCGAGAATTTCTGTTGGAGTTTGTGAACTCCGTCCAGGAACTTAAGTCCGCGAACCCAGTCCGCGAACTTGAGTAGGTTATATCTAAAAACGATGTTTGTGAACTTATTCTTATATAAACTAAGGAATGCAAATTGCAAACCGTAGATATATAGTTCATGAACCGATTCGAGTGAATCAAATCGTTTTTGCTTCGATTGTGTCTTGTGTAGTTACATAAGATTTCCTTGCAATTGAGAAACTCTCTAACTAGTTCATTTGAGTCATTGAACTAGTTATGGTGAAGAAGAATATGGTTGATATGAAACTGATCATGTGGCTAACCATTTGGTTAGCTATTGTTGAACCAACAAATGTACAAGTTTGGGTACGGTTACACAAGCCTAGAAACGTGCATTTCATTTGTGTGTAACAAGCTAGTTTTCGATCTAACGGTTGAAAGATATTAGCTTGAATCTAATAAGGTTTTCATTTAACGGTGAATATTGAATGCTTTGTTACCAAGCTAGCATTGATTGCAAACCCTGATTTGAAAGACTATATAAGGGAGAACTCTAGCAACTAGGAAACCTAATCCCCGCACCTTCGGTGTGATACTAGTTGTGCTAAGCTAGAGTCGATTCTCCTTTAACCTTTGGTTTCTTCTTCTAAACCAGGTTAACGACTTAAAGACTTCACTGGGATTGTGAATCCAGACCGATACAACTTTCTCGTAGTTGTGTGATCTGATCTTGTTGTTTCTATCGTACGAGTACAATTGTAATAATTGGCTTGAGATTGATATCTCCGATAGATAAGATATAAAATTAATCACAAACACTTCTTCTCATCGCCTGTGATTCCACAATATCTTTTTCGCTGCGTCGATTAGGATTATTGTGAGGTGATTGATAATATTAGGTTGTTCTTCGGTAATATAAGTACGGTTTATCAATTGGTTCTTGTTCACCTTGATTTATCAAAAGACGGAACAATACTCGTAGGTATATTTGTGGGAGACGGATTTATCTTACCGTAGACTTTTCTGTGTGATACAGATTTTTTTATTAAAGTATTCGACTTTGGGTCGTAGCAACTCTTAGTTGTGGGTGAGATCAGCTATGGGAATCAATTACCTAGTATCCTGCTGGGATCAGAGACGTAGGAGCATAATTGTACCTTGGATTAGTGTGAGATTGATTGGGGTCAACTACAGTCCAGATCGAAGTTAATTTGGAGTAGGCTAGTGTATGTAAAGGCTTAATACAGTGTGTTTTCAATGTGGACCAGGTCCCAGGGTTTTTCTACATTTGCGGTTTCCTCGTTAACAAAATTCTGGTGTCTGTGTTATTTCTTTTCCGCATTATATTTTGTTATATAATTGAAATATCACAGGTTGTGCTTTGTTCAATCAATTAGAATATCCGATCTTTTGGTTGTTGATTTAAATTGATTGACACTTGGATATTGGTCTTTGGTACCATCCAAGTTATCTCTCTAGTATTTGATAAAGACTCGCAGATTTCTATTTGCTTGAGTATATATCAAATCGAGAGATTGAGATATAAACTCTTTGATATACTTTTTATCTAGATTGAGTCTGACTGTCTAGTTGATTCTCTAGAAAGTATATTGGAGTTTGTCCTTACAGATTGCTAAGAGAAATATTGGGTGTGGTTGTTGTACCCCCACTTTTTCAAAATTGATTTAGATTTTTATTCAATAGTTGTCATCTATATTTGTCTATTTTGTGGAATTTCAATTTTAGTTATGTTAAACTTTAATTTTTTAAAGATCATATCTAGATTGCGTGAACACATAGAGATAGAAGATTACATAAATATAAGATATTACATTCAAATATAATCATTCTTCAGGACTGTAGAGCCGAAGACTTGATTACTTCTGATGCATGAACACACATAAAAATAGAAGATTACATAAATATAAGATATTACATTCAAATATAATTATTCTTCAGGATTGTAGAACCGAAGGCTTGATTAACATCTGATGCATGAACATCCGGGTGATAAAAGACTCCATTGGTATAACTATATTTCATCGGGATTGTATTGCTCAAAACTTGTTTTCAAGAGCTGATAGCATTCATCATGAGCAAAATTGTAGCTTGTCTGGTTAAGATAGTCTAATATAGCACCACTTTTATGAAATTATAAGAAAAGAAAAAACATAACTTAGAATATTTCAAATATAGGAAAAAATGATGTATCTTATAAAATTCTTACTCGTTCTTCATACGACATTCCAGGATTGCATATCTTAACTTCAGCCTGAATTGTGACAAATGTGACGACCTCCTTGTTGATAACGCTGAACCTAACTTTAAGACCTCCTTTGTTTCTCGCATTTGGATTTCCGGATATGTTATCAAAGCTTCAAATACATTAATCCAGAACTGGTTGTTGGCTTGAACTGAGATAACATGATTGGTTTTTACATGAATCCATGCTTGCACAAGTGCAACATCTTCTTCTTTATTGAATCGTATTTTTTTTAACTAAAATAGAATACAATGTTTGGATAACTGCATTTGGAAAATGAATTGCTATGTATATATATATATATGTAAGTGAAAAGAGCATATATGATTCAAAACACTAGCCGTTATACAGTGAAAATAACCAGTACATATAAAACAAAAAAACTAGTCGTTATATAGAAAATAAAATAAAAAACTAGACGTTAAGATTAAAACAAGTCTTTACGAAATTCGAAAAACTATCCGTTCAAACATTTCGGTTAAATGGATCCTACAACTGCGACAACCATGGGTCTCTTGATGCATCATGACCCTGATCTTCATACATTGTTCTACTTTGATTGGATTGTTTAGAAGCATTATAAGGATGGTAGGCAGAATCTCTTGATTGTTTGGTACAAAAGAATTCGACGATGGTCACGAATCACGAGAGGGTCTTGGGATAGATGACTCACATGTATATACTGGTTCATACTCTCTGACATACCTTTCAGTGAAACTAGGACCATAATGGAGTTTGGATTTCAATTCCTTTGTATAGTCGAAATAGTATTGTTGTATAGCCCTATTTTGACGCCGCTCAACCTCAAGTACGTCGCACCACATCTCCTGTAAAAACAAAAATAAGTTTAATATTTTATTTTGATAACACCAAAATAAATCAAAAATATAAAATAAAAGTATTACAAGCCATATGGTACTCACATGTGTAACCTGATTGACATTATATTTGATTTTAGGAAACCGGTCCAAATACTCCCTCCCAATAGGTATGTCTACCGCTTGAAAATCCCGCCGCATATTCGAGCTTGCTTAATCATTGGTGGATATGGGAAGAGATGACGCTCGACCGACACCAACTGATATGTGTTTTTATAGTTGTAGAAAGTGGTAAAAAGAGATTCGTTCAAATCGGACGTGTGAAGATTGATTTTAGATTTAAACTAGCAATTAAATAGAAGTGATAAAAAATTTACGAGAGACTGGGACTTAGGATTCCATCAAACTTCATAATCAATCGGTTCATACAATGATTCATAACAATTCTAGCTCTTTTCTAGACTATATATCTTTGCCAAAAGTAGATTTTTAAAAGATTGACTATAAATCACAAGCATGACGCACCAAAAGTACTTAGACCAAGCATACATCATCAAACATAATCACAACTAATTAAGAAAAATCATAAATCAATTAAAACAAGTGCAAAAGTAAAAAAGAATTAATTATAGTTACCAATCAATTTGAAACATGACTTCCTCCGTCGTCCCAGTGTTGGGGTTTAGCTCATGTTGACCAAAACACACTCAAAAGATAGAAACATGGCTCAAAAGGTGTTTTTATTGAAAAATACAATAAAACAGTGATTCGCAACGTTTTTGTATGTTACAGAAACCACTGTTACAAAGGAATAGGTGCTGGAAGAATAATATAGTCACAAAAGGTCTTTTGCAAGTAAATCGTAACCGCTAGAACAACAATACTTTTCTGCGACTCTCCTCTAGATCAGCGACTGAGTTGAGCGATCCAACGTTCTTCAGCTCGTCTTCTTCTTCACAAGTAGAGAAGATTCTTAGCAACTTCTCCTGCAGCTCCGACGTCTCCTCTGCTTCACCCCAAACTCTCAATACCCATCTGTGACTCCATAACATCCTATATACACTCAGGACAAAAATATCTCGTGAAAATCTTCCATAAACCTTCCCTGCCTTTCACCGGAAGTCACGGCTTATTTCCTATCTTGTTCCCTTATTTACGCGTCAACTGTGATCATTTAACCTCTATTCAATACATAGAAAGTAATCCTAGCCGTCAATATACTCTCTAAAACTCCACGTATTAATCCAAATACCCGGGAATATTTCCACCTCCCTGTTTTCTTTGTACCGATGAATTACTCCTATTTTATCGAATCTGGGATCATTACCAATCCTGTTTTGTCATAACATGCCAATATCAATCCATACCCATGACAATATCCGATTAAATCTCATTCGAAATTCTCCCCAAACTCCAAACCAACCCGATATAGTTAACTCCCTTGTTTTCCTTCAATTGAGTTATCCAGCCCAACTGGATAGAAATGAACAAGCATTCCTTCCCAGTTTTTCCATGTAGAATGATCCCAATCAGTTTCAACGACTGAATCTCACTAAATCACCTTCGAATCTTTAACCCTAAATTTGTCGGTGAAGAACAAATTTTCCCGCATTTTCTGGAATTTGAATTTGTGAAGAAGGTGCCCCTTATCTTGCTGTTGGGGTGCCGATAGTAATTTGGGTGCCCCTTAGTAAATTGGGTGCCCCTTATCCAAATTGAGAGTCCGAATAGTAGATGACCACCGGGTGCCTTTATCAACTTTTCGAGCCGATTTCTCCAAAAACGTTTATTGCCCAAAAATACCTACAAACACATAAAATACCATAATAAGTACAAAAATGGGTACTAACAATATATAAAATCGAGATGAAAATAGACACATAAATACGTCTATCAAATACCCCCAAACTTATTATTTGCTAGTCCCGAGCAAATCAAATATATGAAATAAAAATCCTAACTCACTGTCGCAGGCATCGCGATTGCACTTAGCGTGTGCAACAAGCCTTTAAACCTCTAGGTGGTCCTAGTGGCCGAGTTATAGTATCGGGAGGGTTTACTAGAGGTGTACCCATAAAACCTTTACTCCAGATCTTATCTATCTACGCAGAACTTTGGAATAGCACTAAAGAATCTTCTTGGTTGGCATACTCTCATTGACTACAAGAGGAAGTACCCTGATGCGAAATTCCAACGTACACGAGTTTGCACTCACATACAAAAATTCATATATAAATGACAGATCTCTACTCATATAGTCGCACTATGGACATCAATATCCAGAATCAAACAAATCACATGAGTAGATTAAGAAGATGGAAATAGAAATAGATGGTTGCGAATGGACGTCAATGTCAAGATGAATCCTAGACCTAATGGAGTGAGATACTGGTCTGGACTAATATCAACACAATTGGCATATACAAGGGAACCAGTGGTCGATAATCCTAATTCTAGATCAACTAGTCTGGCATATACAAGGGAACCAGTGGTCAATTTTATTGAATTTATTCTGGTTGGTCTGATTGTCTGGTCTCAATTTTCTTCTTTTTTTTTCAACTTTTTTTTTCCAATTTTTTTTTTAAATTAGTAACTCAATCACCCTATTTCAACCCAGCAGACATCAACATAAAAATTGTGCAAAAAATAAAACAGAACTAATAAGATGATTCCGAGATATGGTGAAACAACCATGTTATTTCTAACACATGAGCTCTGTGCTTTTATGAATAGACTCTATTTAGATGTTTCTATCCACTCAGTTTGGTTCCTCAACTCCTACAACCAAGATGCTTCCATCCACTTAGATTGGTTAATGCCATCCTTAATAAACATAAATTTCTAGGCTCTGGAGTTTAATTAATGCAACTAAAAAGTTTCTCCCATACCCCCAAACTTAAATCTAACATTGTCCTCAGTGTTTTAAAGATAAAATTAAAAGCACGAACAAGGAGAAACTGTTACCATTTGTAGAAAAGGATTTAAGGAAAGATATTACCGTGTTGCATGAGCATGGGGTACCTCCCAAGAAGTGCTAAGTTTAACGTCTTCAGCCAGACTAAGAAATGATTAGTCACCTCATAGAATCATAAAGTAATATCCGGAACAACTGTGGGTCATCAAAACCAAATAGAGCTATCACAAGTAAAAGGAATCTGCAAAATGCCAAGAAAATGAACAAATAAGGCACACCCTTATCTAGTTTCCTGTTTAAGACAACTACATCTAGCTGTGGTTCAGGTTCAGGCTCTATGAAAGGTTCTAAATAAATTTCTTTGGGTTGCATTTCCTCATAAGTAACATCCGAAAGATCAGGTTCTAAGGTCTGGAAAAATTTAGAAGCACATAATAATAATAACCTGAATAATTGAGGGTCCTCTAAGTCAATTAGATTTGGCTCACACAGTTGACCACAATGAATATGGTGGCCATTCTTAAGAAAATATGTTGATTCTAATCTCCTGAAGTACTTAGGCTTAGTCTCAAAACTTAATAACTAACACATTTGAAACTCATACGTTCCCACATTTTTAAGAAAAATATTTAGTGGGAAAACAAAGTTAACCTGGGTATCGTAGCCTGGGTAAACCACATCAACTAGAGGATGAGTTTCTAACAACTGAAGTTCTTCCTGGACATCATTAGGTTCGGGAGAGCTAGTATGAAGGTAATCGGGTATAATGGTTAAGGCACATATATCAAGTCCCACGTGTGGGATATTTGTAAGAGCTAAAGGTAAGGCACAGGGAGAATGATAATCACCCCCAAACTTAGAGTTTTTGGTGTCTCTAGATAGACTAGCTACTGTTAGAGCACTGCTCGGTCGAACTCGCATGCGTCGCTATCTCAAGCATGTTTGTCAATGTTAGTGATCAAAACTATAAATCTTGATTTCTAGTCTACTAATAGCTAAGTCTCGGACTAGGATATAAAGTGTAGTTGAGCTCTAGACTCCATGGTGATCATCATACAAAGACGAAGAACTACTCAAGGAACTGGTGGAACTTCATCGACTAAAAGGTATGTGGAGACTTGAACTTATATATCACTCAAAAGTCTATCTACTATATCTCCTAACTTGAGAAAAAAGCTGTATTACTATATAGACTTTCATTATACATATTTGCTATTTTGAGCCGAGTTTATCTCGCCTATCTATTTCTCGAAATATGTTTTGGTAAGCTTTCGCTTTGGCCAAGTTCATCTTTACTAGTGACGAAAGTCATATTAAGTTCCAATTACTTGAAAATTTCTTTGGCAAAAAATGATTTGTGGACAACAACTATATAACGTCCTCTAAGAATGTTTTAATGATTGAAATGAGAGTTTAGAATATATAACCATAGTTGGATATAAACACTGTGTGATAACTCATACGTGTGTAAGTCCTTATTCCTTGAACCAAATTATGCGTACTTTGCTGCTCAGGAAAACCAGAACTAAAGTCCGCGTACCAGTATGCGCACTATCGGAAGTTCACGTCCCGTGAAAATCTGCTGGAGTTTGTGAACTGAAAACAAACTTATTCTGGGTACTTAAGTCCGCGTACCAGTATGCGTACTTAAGTTGGTTATTTTCTAAAAATGATTACTCGTGAACTTAAACTTATATAAACTAAGGAATGCATATTTGCAAACCGTGGCTATAAAGTTCGTGAATCGATTCGAATGAATCAAGTCGTTTTTGCTTCGGTTGTGTCTTGTATACTTTTATAAGATCTTAGCAATTGAACAACTCTCTAACTAGTTTATTTGAGTCATTTGAAATAGTTATGGTAAATAAGAATATGGTTGATATGAAAGTGCTCATATGGCTAACCATTTGGTTAACTACTGTTGAACCAACTAAGTGTACATGTTTGGGTACGGTTACACAAACCTAAATAAACGTGCATTTCATTTCTGTGTAACAAGCTAAGTTTCGATCTAACGGTTGAAAGATATTATATTGAATCTAATCAGGTTTTCATCTAACGGTGAATATTGAATGCTTGGTTACCAAGGTAACTTAGATTGCAAACCCTGATTTAAAAGACTATATAAAGGAGAACTCTAGCAACTGGGAAACCTAATCCCCACACCTCCTGTGTGATACTAGTTGTATAAGCTAGAGTCGATTCTCCTTTAACCTTAGGTTTCTACCGAGACCCTGTAGGTTAACGACTTGAAGACTTCATTGGGATTGTGAAGCCAGACCCAACTATTTTCTTTGTAGTTGTGTGATCTGATCTTGTTGTTTCTATCGTACTAAGTACAATCGTAAGATTGGCTTGAGATTGATTTCTCCGATAGGAAAGATTAAAAGAAATCACAAACATCTTCGTCTCATCGTTTGTGATTCCACAATATCTACTTTTGCTAGTCGATTAAGATTATTGTGAGGTGATTGATAATTCTAGGCTGTTCTTCGGGAATATAAGTTCGGGTTATCAATTGGTTCCTGTTCACCTTGATTTATCAAAAATGAAACAAAAACTCGTAGGTATTTCTGTGGGAGACAGATTTATCTATTACCGTAGACTTTTCTGTGTGATACAGATTTGTTTATCAAAGTCTTCGACTTTGGGTCGTAGCAACTCTTAGTTGTGGGTGAGATCAGCTAAGGGAATCAAGTGTGTAGTATCCTGCTGGTATCAGAGACGTAAGGAGCGCAACTGTACCTTGGATCAGTGTGAGATTGATTGTGGTTCAACTACAGTCCAGACCGAAGTTAGTTTGTAGTAGGCTAGTATCCGTAGCAGCTTAATACAGTGTGTGTTCGATCTGGGCTAGGTCCCGGGGTTTTCCTGCATTTGCGGTTTCCTCGTTAAAAAAACTTCTGGTGTCTGTGTTATTTCTTTTCCGCATTATATTTTGTTATATAATTGAAATATCACAGGTTGTGCGTTGAATCGATCAATTGGGAAATCCAACCTTTGGTTGTTGGTTGAAATTGATTGATCCTTGAATGTTGGTCTTTGGTACCGTTCAAGTGATTTCTCTTATATTCAATTAGACTCGTAGATTTCTATTTGCTTGAGTAAGTATTGAATCGAGAAAGTGAGATATAACTCTTTGATATACTTTTATTAAGATTGAGTCTGACTGTCTAGTTGATTCTCTTAAAAGTATATTGGAGTTTTTCCATATAGATTGCTAAGCGAAATATTGGGTGTGGTTGTTAGACCCCGCATTTTCAGCTACAATTTCCCCAATTTCTAGATCGTCAGAATCCTGAAAATAGTCAATTGCTTCTTCTTGGTTATTCTCAGGTGATGCATCCTCAAGAAAATTTAAAAGCTCTACGAGTTCATATTTTTTGTCTAAGAATATTGTTTCTAAATCGCTAGACTCTAAACTAGTAATCTCAGAATAAACTCGTTCCTCTAAACCATTATTGGCATCGTAATCAAAAGGAAATACTACGTCGTCTAAAACAGGGGTATCTCTAGTCAAATCCTCGTCCTTTTGAATAGGTGAATAATTATTAAAATTATTTGGATTTGAACTAGAAATAACATTATCATTACAAAGCTCAATTGGAGTAACAAATTCCTGATCACTATGCCCACATATTTCAGATTCTTCATCAACACTATCCTCGTCATAATCATCGTTATAATAACACGAAAATGGTTGAACCTCATCGAACAAGTAGTGTTACCAGTTCTAACCTCGTCATCTTGATTATGCAAATAACTATCCTCATTTTCAAGGGTACTATTGGAAACACTATATTGAAAATTAAGATTATTTCGAGCAATTCTTTCGTTCGTCTCATCCATTTGATTGAGAGATTCCTCCATAATACTCACTGGTGCAGTTTGCTTATTCATTTCTAACACAAATCTATTTGCGTTCTCAGTTAACTTCTTGAGAGACTCTTCTAGAGATATGGAAGGATCATTAATAGCATCAGGGTTTAACTGTTTGATTAAATCATTCATCGGGGAACTAATACTATAATATTCCTTACTTTCTTGCTCGTATGACCGATGCACGTGCGGATAATAATTGGGCTCATCATGGTATGACCCATAACCTTGAAAAGGTTGATGTTCCCAACCACTATTCACACTATGGTCAAAATAGTAACGTCCATTTTGAAAATCAGTTGGATATTCATTGTATTGGCTATTGTAATACCAGTTCGACATTCTTTTGCGCACGTGCAAATGCAGGGTCGACTAAACTTGGGTAGGCTCAGGTTACCTTTAGAAAAATATACCTACAGTCAAAGACTGGTCAAAGGTACAAGACTAAGGCTTGTGGTGTTTCGGATGATAACGCCCAGAGGGTTCACCGTACTACACTACGTGTTTTCCTAAAAAGGTGTCTGACGATGCGATATTGTTGTGCACGTGTGTGTTTCCAGAGTCTCAACACAACATAAAACCCACTGACAGGGGATCTGTGGGTGGAAATAATTTTACCTCCCGTACCAGACGGGCGACGAATCAGTTGTAGTTGACTCAGGCCACTGACTCCTATGTCAGTGTACGAACCTGAGGGCCGACAGTATCCTAACTGTCGTCCTTCCCTGCAGCAGTTTATATTTAATTTTAACCCTTCCTTAGGGTTTAAAAATAATAATGTCCAAAAAATCCAAAAATAAAAAGAAAAATTACAGAAAATACAACAAACTCTAATGCAGTTTTCTAAAGATAAAAATCTAAAAAAATAAAATAAAAATCTTCTTCACTCCTTTTGGACTCCTTTTTTCTTTCCCTCTTTGGCAATGCTTTCCTTTTATAACACTTTTCCTTTCCTTGTAGCTTCACTCCAAATCTGAAAAGAATTGAAAAATACCAAAGGCGTGAAAGAAAACAAAAAAAATATAAAAATAATAAAATAAATCTAAATACATGTCCCCGGCAGCGGCGCAAAAAATTGATGTGCTTTTTTATAGTGTAGAAAATGGTAAAAAGAGATTCGTTCAACTCGGACGTGTGAAGATGATTTTAGATTTAAACTAGCAATTAAATAGAAGTGATAACAATTTTACGAGAGACTGGGACTTATGATTCCACCAAACTTCATAATCAATTGGTTCATACAATAATTCACAACAATTCTAGCTCTTTTCTAGACTCTATATCTTTGCCAAAAGTAGATTTTTAAAAGGTTTACTGTAAATCACAAGCATGACGCATCAAAAGTACTTTGACCAAGCATACATCATCGAACGAAATCACAATTAATTAAGAAAAATGATAAATCAATTAAAACAAGTGTAAAAGTAAAAAAAGAATTAATTGTAGTTACCAATCAATTGTGAAACATGGTCGTCGTCCCAGTGTTGGGGTTTAGCTCATGTTGACCAAAACACACTCAAAAGAAGATTTCTTAGTTGATTTCATAATCTTTGGTGTGCACAAAACTTTGTCGGCTTAGGATCCAACTATAATCGGTTTACCTTTGTGATAACCTTGATTGATTAGTTGAGTAGATCGACATCATTACATTTCTTTGTAGTTAAGAGTATTGATTGCATGGTCTAAACAATTACTTTGGTAGTTTTTAAGATTGATCTAAGAACCTGATAAAGGAGTTTATTGGTTAAACGGAAGAGCCTTGGTCAAACTCATATCACGTTGTTTGAAAAGAGTTGTTACGGAACAGATTTGTTGTTACTTTACTGTTTGGAATACAAACTGTTAGAGCATAGCTCGGTTGAACCCCCCAAGCGTTGGTATGACAAGTTTGGTTGTCATATTTTAGTTAATCAAAACTCATTTTAAGAGTCGCTTGATTATGTACTAGAGTCAACTTCGTATAGGTTAGCTTGAAAGTACTAGGATATGAGACATTACAAGTATGGCGAAGAATTGAAGAAGTGAAGAAGTAAGAAGCTACAATGACAACATCATCCTTCCTCTTGAGGTTACTGATATTTGACTTGAACTGTTTCACTCCCTAACGTATCTTTCAAGTCATGCATATTGAAAACGAAACTGCGAAGCATGAACACTCTAGATAGACATAGTATTAAGGAATACAATATGAAGTTTATTGCTTTACCATTAAACTTTGTAGATAAGACATCGACATAATCGTTTAAATGCTATTGTAATTATGTATGGGTATGAGGTGAGGATTTCATCCTAGGAAACAATGTTTTACATGTGTTTTAAGGAAGTAAGTTCATAAACTTGTTTATGAATCGAAAAGGAAATCGCCATGCGTTATTGGGATTGTTATTCATTGCATATCTTGTGAACATCCAATATGTGTGATTTAGTATAGCCGCTCACGACTTGTTTGTGTTCTTGGTAAAACTATTCACAAAGGCCTGACTTATGTATTGGTATGAATTTTATTAGTGAAACCGATCTTAAGTAATCACCTGAGATGGTATGATCGAGTTTGTGTTTGTGTAGTAATCACAAAGTCCTGACTTATGTATTGGTCTGCGTAAAGGGGAACCGGTCCTAGTAAGAGGTGCAATATATCACAAAGGGGAATAGATCATTGTATGAGTTGCAACAAGTTTGTAGCATAAAGGGGAACCGATCCTATGGACATGTGCAACACGTTTTTAGGCAAAGGGTAACCGATCCTATGGACATGTGCAACACATATAAGTTAGATGCCATATATATGTGTGGAACCGATCCTAGTACCTAGTCAACCGAATTTTGGAAAGCTAGTGTGACTATGCACAATACTCACATGGAGGTAGAACCGAAACTTGATTTGGTAGAACCGTTAAACCCATGATTTGTGATTGGGTGTTCTTGATCAATCACATAGTTCTTGAAAGTCAGATGAACCAATTCTAAACTTGTTTGGAAGTGTAGCAAATCGGTTTCAAGGTTGTAAGTATGAAAGAGAACTTACAAAGTAAGGATGTCGACATACTTTGAATACGTACAATAATGTTTATCTTTTATTGTTCAAAGTTATTCCTTAATAGCTAAAAGAAGAAAATCCCAGGATCGAAATATAAATAAGTTAAGAATCTTTTATTTAAGGTTGTTAATTTTATTTTAGGAAAATGAGAATTAGTAATGTGCATTTACTAGTTGAGATTTTCCAAAGAGATTTTCGGTTATTATTTTGGACAAATCCAGGAATTATGGAAACCGAATTTGGAATTATGTTGCATATCTTGAGAATATTTTCGGTTATGGAAATTCCTTGGTGTCCAAACTTCCTTGTCTACAAATACTTGAAGTTTGCATTTCTAACAAACTAATCCTTCATGACAGCAAACTTCCTCGGTTGTGTTGTTACTGGTGTAGCCGCCTATTCGGAGAGGAGAGTAACTAATTAGGCGAAATTTCTTACGACCGCTCAGTTTAAAGTCTTCTTTGGGATTGAGAAGCTCTATTAGTACCGTTGGTGGGAAACTAGATAATTGTGGTTTATCTTGTGTTTTCGATTGATTTGATTGACGAACGGTGGTTGAACTTTGATTGCACCTGGTTTGTTTATGCTTGAGAATCTTCTCTTCTGATATAAGATTCACTCAAACTAGATCGAAGTTTCGACATGGATCTTTAGACTGTTTTTATTGCTAAAGACGATCTTGTGATAATCCGTTGTTAACAGACTTCGTTTTGTGCGTGATTGATCACAAGAGATTCAAGTTGTTGTGTGCAGGTGTTTATTGAAGATCTAAGAAGATTTGAAGACAAATAAGATATTGAAGATTTCTGATTTGGGGTTCATAATCTTTGGTGTGCACAATACTTGTTTCAGTATAAAAGGATCCAACTATAATCAGTTTATCCTTGTGGTAGATTGGATTTATTAGTTGTGTAGATCGGCATCAATACAATTCGTTGTGATTAAAAGTATTGATTGCAAAATCTTAACAATTACTTCGGTAGTTGAGAATAAGATAGATCTAAGAACCCGACGAAGGAGTTTATTTGAGATAAACAGAAGAGCCTTTGTCGAACTCACATCACTTGTTTGAAGAGAGTTGATACCAAACAAATTTGTTGTTCCTTTATTGTTTGGAATACGAACCAAAGAAATTGTTCCAAGTACGTGACTTATTCATAAGTTGGAGGTGTGGGAATACATACGGAACTAGGTGAACTATAGGTTTAGTTGATTGGTCTCAACTACACGAAGTTGGTTTAATTTTGTGTAGCGGCTTAATTATGAGAGTATTCAATTCTGGACAAGGTCCTGAGGTTTTTATGCATTTGCGGTTCCCTTGTTAACAAAATCTTGCTGTGTCATTTACTTTATATTTCCGCATTATAATTGTTTTATTATAATTAAAGTAAATTACACAAACGTTAATTCCTATCTACTTGATAAGCAATCCTATTTTGTTTGGTTAAGTCCGAACCTTTTTATAAAGTAAACATACTTCGTTGTTGTATTGTCTCGATCTCGTATTCATAGACGATCACACGAAATGTGAACCGATTAGTTGCATTTTCCCGACTCAGTCCGTAGATAATCACTTTCGGAGAAAGGACTTATAGGTAGGAAAAGTTTTAGCTTGAGGTATATTTGGGTACCCTCACCTTTTCAATTGGTATCAGAGCAGGCAAACACAAAAAGATCTAACAATCTGTGTTTGGTGCGATCCAACTGTTTGAGGGTGAAAACGGTTTCTGCTGATTTTGGTAATTTTGTGTTTGTGGGTGATAAACGAGTCTAAACCCTAAACAATGTACTGCAAGGGAGTACTTTGATTCGAGAGATCAATCTGTACAAATCCGACCTAAACCAAGAAATGGTCGTTCCGGACTTGCTTCGGTCACAAAGTGAAGGAGAAGGGTTGGTCTTAGGGACGGAAGCGAAGAGAGTGTTGAGACCAGAATAGTTGATTCTGGAAGAGTGGTTGTTTGACGACTTGTATCAGAAAGTGAGACGCTAGAAGATTGGAAAGCTAACAAGTGATTTCTGAGTGTTGTATTCTCCTGACCTAGACTTGTTGTTTGGTGGAAATAGGTGAGACCTATTTATACAAGTCGCAAAGAAACGTACCCTGGTCTCGTAAGAAGTGGAAACGGTTGAGTAAATGGAAGAAAGCGGTAACGAGTAACGCCTGGAATTGATGTTTCCATAATTACTCCTTGTACTTACTAACCGCTTCACTCTTATGACACTTTCTTGTAACGGGCGTAGTGTACGCCGCACGCTGTAAACCGCCAGACCAATACCCTGATGAGCATCCCCCAGTTTGTAACATGTTTTGATGTCTCAAGTGTTTTCGTGGAAAACGTGTAGCATGTTGCTATTGTTTGTCAAGTTAAGATTGAGAGGCTTGTCGGTTCGGTGGTGACCTTCGACGGCTGAGATTTTGCATCTTGAGAGGAAGGTTATCCGTTGATTGTGGTTACCTTCCGTTGGTAGCCAGTGGCGTGGCCACGGTGTTGGAATGGCTTGTGCATGCTTTTGGCGTGGATAATTAGGATTTGGTGCCGCGACCAAAGAATTGACATAGCTAAGCGTGTGCCGTGGACAAAGAGTTGGCAGCGTAGCCAAAGGTTGCCACAAGTCGTTTGGTTTAGTGGCGATCTTGTACGGCTGAGATTTGCATCTCAGAAGGATGGATAGCCGTTGATTGTTGCAACCTTCTGTTTGGCAGCCAGCGGCATGGAGGCATGGCCGGCATGTCTTTGGCGTGGCCAAATTAGGGCTTTGGCACCGTGGCCAAATTAGGGTTTTGGCACCGCGGCCAAGAGTTTGCACCATAGCCAAGAGATTGCCACAAGTCGTTTGGTGGCAAGTTTGTACGGTTGAGATCTGCATCTCAGGAGGAAGGATAACCGTTGATTGTTGCAACCTTCCGTTTGGCAGCCAACGACATGGAGGCATGACTAGCATGGCTTTGGCGTGGCCAAATTAGTGCTTTGGTACCGTGGCCAAGAGTTGACACCGTAGCCAAGAGATTGCCACAAGTCGTTTGGTGGCAAGTTTGTACGGCTGAGATCTGCATCTCAGAAGGAAGGGTAGCCGTTGATCGTGGCTTACTTACGTTTGGCAGCCAGCGGCATGGTTGCATGTCCGGCATGGCTTTGGCGTGAAGTGGAGCCGCTGGCAGCGTGCGGCTTGGAAGGGAGTCGCTTGCGGCTTGGAAGGGAGTCGTTTGCGGCTTGGAAGAGAGACGCTGGCAGCGTGCAGCTTGGAAGGGAGTCTCTTGCGGCTTGGAAGGGAAGCGCTTGCGGATTGGAAGGGAATCGCTTGTGGCTTGGAAGGGAGACGTTGGCAGCGTGCGGCTTGGGAGGGAATCGCTTGCGGCTTGGAAGGGAATCGCTTGCGGCTTGGAAGGGAGCCTCTGGAAGCGTGCGGCTTGGAAGGGAAGCGCTTGCGTCTTGGAAGGGAATCACTTGCGTCTTGGAAGGTAGCCGCTGGCAGGGTGCGGCTTTGTCTAAATGAGGGTTTGACATGCCGAAACCCTAATTAGCGCCCTTTAGTAGAATTGCGGTAGAATTCCCGTACGGACTCAGATTTTGACGGTTCGCCCCTCCATTCTGATCGGAAAAGAATTCTCTATCTGCTAGCACGAGAATATTTAGGTTTTGGGCTCGTTTAGGGGGTGAAAACAGCCCGACAGTAAAACTCAGGAAGAATTCATGAGGGATGGCGGCATGGCCAAAGTTAGGTTTTGGTAGCACAAGCCAAAGAATTTGGGGTTGTGGCCAAAAAAGTCATAACAAGTCTTTTAGTTTGGTGGCGGACTTGGACGGCTGAGATTTCCATCTCAGGAGGAAGGGTAGTCGTTGATTGTGGCTACCTTTCGTTGGCAGCCGACGGCATGGAAGCACGGCTGGCGTGGCTTGCGCATGCCTTTGGCATAGTGGCGTGGCTGGCATGATTCGTGCATGCCTTTGGCACGGTGGCCTGGTTGGCATGCCTTTGGCACGTGTAGCTGGCATGAGCGAAGATGATGCCAACCAATACTAAGGGTTCTGCCGCGAAACGTAGTATATATATATATATATATATATAGAAAAAAAGGTACTAGTGAGTCTTGTACTGACAAGGTGCGAAATTTATAGTGTATTTGGGACGGTTGTCGCATCCGTGAGTCTGGGTAAATTTCACGTAGACATATTGAATGGCTCAATAAATGTGCTAGTGGAGATATTGGTTTTTACAGATCCGTTTCCTTACAGAGTGACGTCACGTCAGACCAAGGTTTTACGATTTTAACCCTAAGCTAAAAACCACCATCAACACCAACCTATAAGAAATTGAATCTATGTATGATTCAGTTAACGTGATGGCAAGATTAGATGACTCAAAATTGTTTGAAGAAATGTCAAACACTGAAATTGTTGAGTCGCTTCGATCCATTTTTTGTCATGATTTATGTTTTCTGTCATTTCTCCTCGACTTCATGTGATTATGCATACGTGAGAAATAGTTCATGGTAATAGGTAAAGAGAGAAGATAAGTAGATAAGAAACGAAATGAATCAAAAATTACAGATTATTAAACTTTAGGAAAATGAATAAACACAAATCTATATAAACTTTGGGAGAAAAGTAATTTCTGAAGCTAATAAATTTAGTGATTGATTTTGAAGTAATTTTGTGTTTTTTGTTTTGTTACAAATTTAGTGAACGACCTTTGATGATTTATTTATTTTCGAAGCAGGGACACTACTTTGTTTTGAAGAAGTGAATGAAGTAGTGTTCTACTACCCATAGGCCTAGAGGATTTTCAGGAGTTGGTTAAAGATTAACTATGCTTGTCCTAAAGGATTGTATGACTTGCAGACATAATATTAAAAGATTTGAGGGTAAGACATGTTTATTAACCAACACCTCAAAAACATTTAAGCTTGGATCGATTGGATCGATTTTTTGCAAACAGTTATGATATGTATGAAACAATGGATATATTTGAAATACATATCATTTTCCGTGCCGTTACGGCACGGGTTAAGCCCTAGTTTCTAACAAGTCCTTAACCGTCTTATTTATTGAAAATATCACGCACGAAGTTTGTTTACATGATTTTAGTGGATTGAATGACTAGATTAGTATCCATGATCAAAATATCAAAAGGAATGGTATACATAGTTGTTTCTACTCCTTTGATATATAGGATTTCGAAGAATAATTATTTATACCTTCATGTTGCGACATAACACTAATCAAATACTTGTTAATGTTGAACTTTCAGAAAACTAGATATGTTTATATAGTTGTGGATTCATGCTTTGAAGTCATGTAAAAAAGTAATTTCTTAGACATGATCAAGTTATTTTGAATATTTAGTTTATATCCAATTAAGGATTTCGAACTGACCCATGGACCGATCAAATTCAAAGTTGAGAGCATAATAAGAGATATAATGTATAATAAGTTATCAATCTTAAAGGGAATGAAATAAAAAGTCTCATGTATCTTAAAATAAAGCCTTGTACATGGATCAGTCCATTTTCTTTTGTTTTCTTTTAAAAAAACTCAATTATATGACCGATAATAACACGAAATAGGATCCAAAACTATTATATGACTGACTCAGTGGTTTTTAGCAATTTTGGATAGTTCAAACCACAATAATTAAAACCCAAGCACATAACATAGCACTTACAGAACTGTATTTGATTAAGAAATATGACAATCTCTTTTCGATTCAAAGGTTTCATGAATAATACTATCACTAACACTAACACAATCACTATCAGGACAAGTTTAAATGGTACAATCAGCAGACATATTAGAATCCATATATCCCATTATTTTCTGGATTTTTTCAGAAAAAATAAAATACGGGTAAGGAAGATAATTAAAATCGTTTATCTTAGATAGAAATCTGTCGGAATTTGTAACTTTATTAGAATCGACTTTCCGTAACTAGTGATTGCCGGTGTCTTTGCGAAAATGACGAAAAGACCCCAAAAATTTGACATTAAAACTTGACCTCCTAAAGGTCAAATTTCTATCGGCTCACTTTAAAACGGACCCCTATTTTTCCCTGATGGAGTAGGGCGAGAAATGATTTTGGATTTTGGATTAGGACGAGAAAGAAATCTATATTTTTTGGGGTCTTATCTATAATTTATATCAGCTCACTTTAAAATAGACCCCTATTTTGCCTGCTTTGCGGGTTCTCCAGATTACGTGAGCCGACGGAAAACTTGGCTATATCTTGAGAGTTAACATTGTCTCCTACACTGTCTGGTACTTGTTATTGGAAAAGGGATGCGGTCTTCAGGGTAGGGCGGTTGATAGAGATGACGCGCAGGGGTCTAAAGGTGGTATAAAAAACCGGAGTCTCCCAAGCAGCTTAGCTTCGGTGTCTTTGGACCGAAAAGACACGTGAATGGGTCCCGTATAAATGTCGTTGCGTTGAAAATCTGGGGTTGACACTCTCTCTCTCGTTATGGAAATTCATCAACTCATCATCATCACCCACTAGTTCTTCTTCAGAATCTGGTGGATAGAATTCGGTGAATATAAAACTTATCCCTTTGATTTTTCAGAATCTCTCGAAATTCATTTTAATCTCATTAGGATCATATATATATGTATTGTGGATCAGATTTCGATACTAGATCGTTTCCGATGGATAGACCAACACCATCTTCATCTGTTTTCAGTTCAGATGTTTGTAATTTTAAAACATGGGAGAGGTTAGCACCTATGGCTTCACCTCGAGGTAGTTTTGCTTGTATTGGGAATTCTAGGTGTCGTGGTGAAATTCTGGTTGCCGGTGGTGGTTCAAGACATGTTATGTTTGCTGCTGCTTGGAGTGTTAATGTTGAGAAAGATGGGTGAATCTAGAAAAATGGTGGGTAATGGAGGCAGATTGGGGAGAGGAAACTTGGAAATGTTGTTGTTGTGGATGGTGGTGAAGATAGGGATATGCCAATGGTTTTTATGCTTGATGGGAATGACATTTCAGGTAATTCTCATAAATTAAAAACCATGTGTAGATGATTTCGATTAGTACTCTTGTTGTCTACTAGAGTTTTATTTTTTATTTATTGTGCTGCTATTACAGTTTTGGCTTCTGTGTTTTAGCTTACTTTGTTGCCATGATTGATGTTTTCATTAGTTTCTAATTGTCTATTGGTACCAATAAATGTAGCATTAGTTTGTGCTGACTTATGTCATAAGAAATAGAAGAAGTATCATGTATAGAAACTGAAGGTATACTGGAACAATGTCTTATTGCAGCAAAATTGAGTTCGAAGAGGTAATATCTAGGTATTGGCGAGTGGTTTGGGAACCATTCATTATTATTCTCTAGTTTCTGATTGGCGATTGCTTTTGAACTTAGGCTATGAACTAGACTAGGCTCAGGTGACTCAGTAATGGTGGCAACTACAAAATTAAGCATCAGTGGACTATCAAGTCACAGGATTTTAAATTTTTTGTAAACTATATCTGGATTATGCATGTTAAGCGGCTAAAACAATTTAGACTGTAGCTTTAGTTGATGTAGAATGTTTTCTGTCTAGAATTTTATTTGTTTCCTGTTAAGGTAGGTTGTGGACCGTGTGGTATTGTACAAACCAATTTTTTTATGCAAATTGATTATGTTGTGTTTCTTTGTACTGTATGTTTGTTCTCTGGTATCTATGATTGGTGCTGGTGGGCGAGTTGAACTTTCCTTGTTTTTTTACATCTATTTCTGCGTTTGAGTTTACGGAAATATAAATAGATGAATAAAAACAAGAATTTTCTGGTTTCTTACTGCCTGAAGATCTGATACCCATTTTGATCCTGTGTTGGGGTTTGAGTCGCCTTGCGGCCAGTCTTAACAAAGGTGTGTGTGGGTTATGGTCTCATGCTCGGATCGTGAGGACTAGTGGGGTACTCTAAAATACCCGATACCTCTCGTTGTTTAGGCGAACATTGAATTACGCTGTTTTAAACTCTATCTAGCCTAAGTTTTCTTCATGTCATGAGAACCATCAAACATAACACTTATTTGTGGTGGAAAATTTGTCTGTCTCTATTTCTACCTGTTCATGTTGTGTTCTTATCCATTTCCAGTTTGTATATTGTTTGTCTGCTTTGTTCTAGTATATCCTCCAAATTTATATCCATTTCCTCTGGATTTAAAGACCTGGACTCAAATACCAGGATTCTCTTTGTGGTTTGCACATGGCGATGCTGATGTTTTGCATCTTAAGGAATGGAGAAGAAATATTCTCTTTGTAGTTTTTTCTGTATTATAGATTACTTTCCTTCTTATTCTTCTTTCTCATAATAAGCAAGAAAGTTTTCTGATGGTCAATTATTTTTATCGTTTTCGTCGCTTAACACCAGCATCATCCAATTCTGCCGAGTGCCTTCACAGTATAATCCCGTGATTCCCATCTCTATTGCGGTTCATAAGTTGCATCTGTTTGCTCCTTTTTGTGTTCGAAATTCAGTATCATATTTTCTGTAACCTGTATGAAACCCGACTCAATATTAAACGATTTAGTTGGTATATGAATAATCGGCACAATGAACGCCTTAAGGACGCTAGCTATCTTACAAAATATTGTTTATTGTTGCAGTATTCAAGTTTTCATGCTACTGGATTCTCTAGCAAAATCATAATTTTGGATATATTTTCTTGCAGATATGATAATTCTTCAAATAGATGGGTGAAAGAGTCTAGCATAGCAAGGAAATCTCCAATTGACTCATCTTTTGGGTTTGCTGGGTTAAATGGAGAAGTGCATTGGAGACCACAGAAAACCGAAGGCAGCGTCACCACAAGAAATGTGCTTCGCTTTTCATTCAAACTTACAGCCGCAGGAGGAGAGCATGGAGATCTCTGGCAACGAAGACACCTTTCCAATCCCCTTTGGACTTTAAAACTGCAGTAGTGTGTACAATCCAACTCTAGTACATACCAAATCTCACTCCTGATACTTGCAGCAGTCATAAACCTTTGCCTTAGTCAGCAGTTAATCTAGGTTTGTGCATAAGATCGTGTAGCCCTGACTTTGTGTTCATCTTCTTATTCTCCTCCTCATATATTTTATTTTCAGAATCTATCTTGGAGTCCTCTTCCTCCTATGCATGTGGTCTCTCAAATTCGTTTTCAATCTCATTAGGTCATCATCTGTATGTACTTGGTGGATCACTTTTTGATACTACATCATTTCCGGTGGATAGACCAACATAATCTTCATCTTTTTTCCGTTTAGATGTTTGTAATTTTAAAACATGGGAGAGGTTAGCACCTATGGTTTCACCTCGAGGTAGTTTTGCTTCTATTGGGAATTCTAAGTGTCGTGAAATTCTGGTGGTGGTGGTTCAAGACATGCTATGTTTGGTGCTGCTGGGTGGATGTTGTATTCAGTGGAGTGTTACAATGTTGAGAAAGATGAGTGGGTTGCTTTAGATGGGTTACCCAGATGTCGTGCTCGGTGTGTTGGTTTTTTGGTCTGAAAGGGAGAACAAATGGAGTTTGGGGTTATGGTGAACCTAGAACCGTTTCTGGAGTCTTTCCTGTGGATGAATATTAGAAAGATGGAGTAATCTCAGAATTGAAAAATGGTGGGAATTGGAAGGAAAGTGGGGAGAAGGGGAGAGGACACTTGCAAACGTTGTTGTTGTGGATGGTGGTGAAAATAGGGATATGCCGATGGTTTTTATGTTGATGGGAATGACATTTTCAGGTAATTCTTATAAAATAAAAACCATGTGTAGACGATTTCGATTGGTACTCTTGTTGTCTACTAGAGTTTTTTTTTTTTTTTTTTTTTTGAATTGTGCTGTTATTGCAGTTTTGGCTTCTGTTTTTCCTAGTAAATATGTGTTTGGCTTACTTTGTTGCCATGATTGATGTTTCTTTTAGTTTCTAATTGTCTATTGGATCCAATAAATGTAGCATTAGTTTGTGCCGATTTATGTCATGAGAAATAGAAGAAGTATCATATATAGAAACTGAAGATATACTGGAACGATGTCTTGTTGCAGCAAAATTAAGTTCGAAGAGGTAATATCTAGATATTGGTGAGAGGTTTGGGAATCATTCATTATTATTCTTTAGTTTTCAATTGGCGATTACTTTTGAACTTAAGGCTATGAACTAGACTAGGCTAGGGCGACTCAGTAATGGTGACAACCACAAAATTAAGCATCAGTGGACTATCAAGTCATATGATTTTAAATTTTTTGTAGACTGTATCTGGATTATGCATCTTGAGCGGTTAAAACTATCTAGAACGTAGCCTTAGTTTAGTTGATGTGGAATGTTTACTGTCTACAATTTATTTGTTCCTGTTAATGTAGGTTGTGGACCAGGTGCTGTTGTACTAGCCTCTTTTATATAATGCAAATTGATTATGTTGTGTTGCTTTATACTGTATATTTTTTCTCTTGTATCTATGATTGGTCTCGGTGGACGAGTCGAACTCTCCTTTTTTTTTCATAATCTATTTTTGCATTTGAGTTTAAGGAAACATAAATATAGGTGAACAAAAACAAGAATACTCTGGTTTGCTACTGCCTGAAGATCTGATACCCATTTTAATCCTGTGATGAGGTTTGAGTCTCCTTGCGAGTCTTAATAAAGGTGTGTGTGGGTTATGGTCTCATGCTCGGATCTTGAGGACTAGTGGAGTGCTCTAAAATACCTGATACCTCTCGTTGTTTAGGCAAACACTGGTTTGCTTGTACAGCATACTTGTTAAGTAATCCAGAATTGGATTACGCTGTTTCAAACTCTATCTAACCTTAGTTTTCTTCATGTCATGAGAACCATCAAGCGTAACACTTATTTGTTTTGGAAAATTGGTTTGTAGTTGTGTTCTTATCCATTTCCAGTTTTTATATTGTTTGTCTGCTCAGTTGTAGTGTCTCCTCCGAATTTGTTGTATACATGTATCTAAAACACGGTTCCTCAGGATTTAAAAACCTGAACTCAGATACATTCTCTTTGTAGTTTGCACATGGCGCTGCTGATGTTTTGCGCCTTAAGGGACGGAGAAGAAATATTCTGTGTGTAGTTTTTTCTGTGTTATAGATTACTTCCATTCGTATTCTTCTTTCTCATAATAGCAAGAAGGTTTTCTGATGGTCAATTGTTTTGATTGTTTTCGTCGCTTAACTCCAGCATCTCCAATTCTGCCGAGTGCCTTCACAGTATAATCCCATGATTCTCATCTCTATGCGGTTCTGTTTGGTCCTTTTTAATTGAGTATCATATTTTCGGTAACCTGTATGAAACCCTACTCAATATTAAACGATTTTGTTGGTATATGAATAACTGGCATATTGCTTGAACGCCTTAAGGATGCTAGTGTCTTGCAAAATCTTTTTATTGTTGCAATATTCAAGTTCAGCAAAATCATAATTTTGGGATATATTTTCTTGCAGATATGATAATTCTAAGAACAGATGGGTGAAAGAGTCTAGCATACCAAGGAATCCCCAATTGACTCTTTGGGATTTGCTGCATTATATGGAGAGCTGCATGTTATGTCCTCATTGAAGTCACTGGAGCCCGCAGAAAAGCGAAGGCAACGTCACTACAGCCCTAATAGGAGAGCATGGAGATCTCTGACAACAAAGACACCTTTCCAATCCCCCTTGGACTTTAAAACTGCAGTAATGTACAATCCAACTCTAGTCATACCAACTCTCATTCATTTTGCTGCCAGTATTTCTTAACATCTAATCCTGCTGTGCTAGCTAAACACATTTCGTTAAGTTATTTAGAACTATGAGGAATCCTAGGATTGACTCAGACTCAACTCAGGTATTTTGTAAATTTTTCTAGTTCAACTTAATCTCTTTCTATGAACAACAATCACACAGCATTCTCAACTCAAGTATCGGAATTTATAGTAAAAAGGGCTTCATTAGTAGATATGGTAGAGATTTAAGGAGTATTCCCTTAGAAGTTAGGAAAAGAGAGCTTCATTAACCAGAAGTAACTCCAGATTTAAGCAGTAGGTCTCCTGTCCGTCATTTTTGTACTTCTTGCAATTCTGTTATTATTTAGGGGGATTTGGCCTTGCTCTGTATGTTAAGGTCACAGTTTTCTGTTGTTATATATCTAGCTTATGAGAAAAAATTAGTTGCTTTGGTCTTCTTATGGTGCAAATATGTTCTCCTTTCAGCTCTTTGTGATACTTTACATATGGATTCTCATTCTTACCCAATCTTTCTTCAATATTTCTTTTGAAACACGAGCATTCATGTGAGGAATTTTGCTTCAAGGCATGAAAATTACTTTGCTTGTCATTCTTAAATAAATGGAGAGCTGAATTACTAGGGCGTGAGGAATTTGCTTGAAGCTCGAGAGAATTATTGCACTTTACAATTGAAAATTATGCATCACAACTAGTTAGTTGCTTGTCATTTTTGATATGGCATTACCAGAACCTTGCATGATTGTGTTAACCTTAATAAGTTATTCATTTTGAAAATCTGGACACTCCATACTGAACAACAAGCTAGCAAGTTAGTCACCATTCACATCAAATTCCCAACAACCACGCCTGCTTTGTAATTACTGAATGTTTCTTATACTGATTAATTCAAAATCCATCTTTGAGAGATCTGATTCCTAAGGCCATTTCCCACCTTGTGCTGTATGTCACTGGAGTTATTCATTCAGGCAAGCAATCTTAAACCATTTGAATTCAGCTAAGGTGAGTGCAAGAGCCCTGGGTTCATTATATATCTACTAATTTTTGATGGCTATAAAGAAGAAGTAATCAATCAAATAAAATGCAAAATGCTTTCTTTGGCCATGTCATTGATTACAATGTTACATGTTATGAGTCTAGTGACTACATAGTGTGGTGCTGTAGAGAATGTAGTTTGCCCACAAAAGAAAAGAAAATGAATGAATTAAATACCAGAATATACGGGGAATCTTGTGTGATTTGCAGCAGGCAAGGTAAAGCCACGTCAGACCATAAATTGTGATGAGAAGTTTTTGACTTTCACACGCAAACGGCAAACCCTTCCTTTTCTCGGAGTCAATAGGCCTATATTCCTACGTAGTCAGAAGGTTATGGGTACAACATAGACAAGACTATACACTGCACAAACCTATGCAGGGTACAACGCAGACAAGACTATACACTGCATAAATGTTGTTTTCTTAACGGAAAAATCTAGAAATGGGACAACTGTTATTGTCCAGATATGAGACAATAAATTCAGATATTTAGACGATCTTCTATGGGCTAGATAGAACTGTTAGATTGGCCAAAAATGTTGCACATCATGAAAAAAGTGTGGGAAAAAAGTTAACGCTAACATTAGATAGTTCTCTCTCCTACCAAGTGCTCGCAGTTCAACTAGCAGCGAAACTGAAACGCCGAATGGTTCAGCGTTCAAAAAGTGCTTTTAACGCTGAACGGTTCAGCGCTGGGAGATAAATTTTATGATCTAACAGCTGAGATTTAAAACGTTGAACCAAACAGCGCTCAGCGCTGAACCACACAACGTTCTATAGTGGTCCCAGATGACGTGGATGACCAATCTAGCTGCTAGATATCTAGCTCATAGGACTTAGGAGGTTGCCCTAGCTGACGTGGATGACCAATCTAGCTGCTAGATATCTAGCCCATAGGGGTTAGCCTTAATCATTTCGCTCTTCACCCCGCTACTAATCCCGATGCTAGAATCATTCCCCTCTTTAACCATTGTGCCACCTCATGTCCAAGATTTGGACAAGGCCTGTTGTCCCAGCTGTAGACGCTCCCTTTCTTAACAGTAAAAAAAAAACAGGACCCAACATTCATAAGATCAGCTAGGGGTTGGACTTGGGTTGGGTCAACCCACCCAAACCATGCCCAACCCGAACGTTGGGCGGACATGGGCAACGTATTTCAAAACTTTGGGCAAGCTTGGGCATAAATTTTATGAACCCGAGCTACATTTGGGAAAGCATGGGCACAAATATTTATAACCCAAACAACCTGCCCAACCCGAAGAACCATATATTAGATATTTTTTATAATTGGTATTATCATCTATTTAGAGAAATTTTAGATATTATATTCAAATCTATTAGTGAAAATATAAATTATATCTATCTCATTGATCATTCAATATGAAAAGAGTTTATACTATTGTAGATAATCTTCAGTTATTTGGAAATTTGAATTAAATTTTATTATTACTAAATTTATTATTATCACATTAACAAACTTGTATGTGTAGTGGAACTTGGGCCAACCTGAGGAACCCGGAGAACCCGAGGAACATAACTTGGGCGGACTTGGGCAACACCTCAATGGATTCCACGAGTTCGATGGGCAATCTGGGCAAAGAATTCCTAGCTCGGGTCTGCCTTGGCCAAGCTTTCGAACCCGCCCAACCAACCCAAGTCCCACCCCTAAGATGAGCACGGCACATTAGGATACAGAAAATATTACTGATTAATTAGACAACTAATAATACTCTTAGCTAATAAGATTATAGTACATTACAATGGGGTTTTAGCTAATTTTCTAAACTCATTCAAATTCCTGTTTGAATGGTCCATAATCTTCCTCTTTTTACTGCTGATACTCTGAATATCAGTTGTGTCTAGGGGTGTGTTGGAAATTTTGGGTTAAACAAGAGGATGAAAACAGAAATAGAAAATGGTGTACCCCTGACTTCAAGGCTCTTTCGATTCTTTTAGACAATAATTCGACCTTTCCCAATAAATTTGGCGAGTACAAACGATCTCTCGAATTATGCCTTCAGGATTCAATGAAGCCCTAACACCGCAATCGAATTCAAGGATTGTACTTCCTTGACCCGACCAAGAATCACACTGTATAAGGTTTTGATGATGCTTTTTAGAGAAGAAGAAAACAGATTGTTTTTGATGTGTTGGAATGGGAGAACATCTTCGCTACTTATAGTGATATTCATGCCTGTTGGTAGTGTCGTTTCATCACCAACAGACGCTTCCAAAAGCCATTAATGGTGGCATTATGGGATGATACGCGTCTGTTCAATTTTGAATGGAAACTTCTAGGTTTTACAAAGTAAAAACAGGAAAAAAATTCCACTAGACGCTGTCTCGGACTCTGCTAGGGGGTGTTTCCCCCTAGACCCCCACGACCTGACCGGTCAGGTCGATCACCGTATAACTCTGCGTAGCGGCAAACCTTGAAAATATCCAACAGGGTGCACATACCCGCCAATCCTACCATATCCGCTAGTGTTTTATCCGTATCCTATCCTACCCGCCATGTGACGGTAGGGTGACGGGTAGAAATTTCTTACCCGCCGTTAAATGGGTAGGGTGACGGGTAAAACTCGAAATTATCTTATCCTACCCGCCTTATATTGAAAAGACAAAATAACCCTTCCATTGTTTTTTTCTACTGCCTATTTTTTTGTTGTTTTAAAAGATATTAGGGATATTATGTAAACTGGCATTTTCGTCTACCTATCTCTATTATCTTATTTCTTCTTGTTTCTCAAATCGAACACAGAGTCATAGAAACCCTTTCCCAGTGCTAACCCTAGACCTTACTCTTCTCGAATTCATGTTCATCTTTCAAGGTCTCGGTTAAAACCCTTTACTCAGTTGGTTCGTTTACACCCTAATAATCTAATTCCGGCAAATCTGATGAAGAAGTTATGAACTGACGTCCAATCTTAGGTAAGTCCATAATAATCACATAATTATCATTTTTTTTTTGATAATCTGAATGAATTTTTCTTTTTATACCTGAAGTATGTTGTATTGCTTGGTGGTTTCATTTGTATTTGAAGAAATTATTCGAAATCAGTTGAGTAATATGATTGCCATTATAGAAATTAACATGCATGTTAAGTGATTGATGAAATTTCTCATAGGAGTTTAGTTTGTCCCACATGGAGGATTTGAAATTTTTATGAAAAACCTTATACTACTGAAATAGAACGTGGGAATTAGGATTTCTCTAATTTCTTATTTATTTTGTGATTGATTTGTATTTCTTTTTCTTGGGTTTGTTTGCTTTGTTATATAAAATCCTAATCCTAACTAGAGTATGAGTGATTCACTTGAGTTGAGCTTGATATCTCAGAAGCTTGATTCTGATTTGAATTTGGATGCTTAGTTTTGCATAAGTGAGTGAATTTGTACTTTCGTAGATTGCAATTGCTAGGGGTGTTCCTCCTCTGGAGTTCCTTGTCATTAGGGGCCTTGTCTTATATAAGGTAACAAATATACACTTTAATGTTTGTAAGCAGAACACATAGAAGGGTTATCTTCTTTTCTTCACTGCCAAATCAATAATGGGCACGAAACCACATAACCACTATGATATGGTAAGAGTTTGAGTGAATATGATTCAATGTAAATGGCCTAGTTGGTTGTCAATGAAATTACAGGGGACACATTCAGTTCTGGAACCTATGGAAATTTAGTTAGTGCCCTCAATTTCCAATTGATTTCAATCACATTGAGTCCACTTCGCATTACAAATTATAGTAGAATCATATTTCCTAGTTTGCAGTCAGTTGGCGTTCATGTACATCTCTGACAATTTTCTTTTCTTAAAGTGTACTTACTTATTAGATTGCTATGTGGCTATCCTGATTTATTGTGTATTAACTCTTTGCTTCATCTATTTGATTATGCATACAGAGAGTTCTTAAGAGAAACGATGCTGGTGACCATTTTCCTTCACTTGCAATCTGCTTAGGCTTTGAACTGTTAAGCATCGTTATCAGCAAGGTAAGCTGTTGAGTTCCTCATGCACATGACAATCACCAAATACAAACCCATGAAATTGTTTTGTAAGAGAAAGTTCTGACTCTACATACTGAAATTATGATATAAGGCTATTTATCTTTGAGGAACAAATGCTATTTCTTTTAGTCAAACATGCCTGGTCCAACATTTCATTTTTCTTGATTTTTGGAACATGCTTGAGAAGTTCACTTTACACTGTAGTAGTTAGCATTTGGCACAAATATTTATTTTCTATATTTATCTGCTGTTCGTATTGTCGATAAGTACTTGACAGACTTCATTTTGGAAAGATGATGTACGCGTACCTTGTTTTCTTTCAAGTACTGAATTATTAAAATATCCTGAAATCAGAAGTTAGGAATGATTTCCTTTGACGTGTAATTAATTTAGTTTGTGCAGGCTTAGTGTGAGAAAAAATGGTTGAGATTACAAAAGAGATGTCAACGAGACCTCCTATTCCCTCTCAAGCTGCATCTCAATCTGTGCAACGAAGGGCCAGTGTTGTTGCATCTCCGCCACCTCCACCTCCACCATCTTCTCAACCTGATTAATTAATTTTTGTTAATCAGCTTTGATATGTAGCGTATAAAAATATTTTTATGTTGATTGTCATTATCTGTTGTTATGCAAATTTATTTGGTGATCTTAGTACTTATTCCATCATCGTAGATGATGATTGAAGAAAAAGGTCGTATGAAGTTATACGAAGAACAAGGGTATATGAAGAACATGGAATTATGCTGGGATTCATGGTCGCTTTTAAAAAAAATACAACTTTTGTTTCTTGAGACTACAATGGATTTGTGCCTAGCAAGATGCTTTTGTTTGTTCATTTTTACCTAGTTAGATTGGCAGTACCATCGGGTACATATGTAGCTAGACTGGCTTTGGTACTATTGCAATATTTTTTTTGTTTTCTTGGGAAGCATTTTTTGTATACACAGTCAATAACTAGTAACCAGAAAGTCCAGAACATGGAAAATAATAAAAAAAAAAAAAACGGTTGTACCCGCCACCCTACCCGACCCGACCCGCCAATTAATGCGTCGTGTAGGATCTTACCCGTTTAATGGCGGGTAGGGTGGCGGGTAAAAAATTTCTTACCCGCAAGTCAACGAGTAGGGTGGCAAAATAGGCCATATCCTACCCACCCTACCCGTTGTGCAGCCCTACCAACACTTGTTAGTCGAAATCGGAGACTAGAAAGAAAACTTCGATTAAGGTATCTCGTAAAAATCCTTAAGAAGTTTTAAACAAGTGTTTGTGGGTGAAAACTGTTTCTGCCAGTTTTGGTAAATTCAGGTGTGTGGATGAGAAACAAATCTAAACCCTAAACAATGCACTACAGGGGAGTACTTTTGATTCGAGGGATCAATCTGTACAATCCTGGCCTAAACCAAGAAATAGTCGTTCCAGGCTTGCTTCGGTCACAAAGTGAAGGCGAAGGGTTGGTCTTAGGGAGGGAAGCGAAGAAAGTGTTGAGACCAGATTGGTTAATTCTGAAGGTGTGACTGTTTTATGACTTGTATCAGAAAGTGGAACTGGCTCGCGGAATGAAAGCTATCAGTTCTTAGGTGATTTCTGGATACTGTGTTGTTCTCTGTCCAGACCTTTTTGTTTGGCGGAAATAGGTGAAACCTATTTATACAAGTCATAATTAAACGTATCCTGGTCTCGTAGGAAGTGGGAACAATTGAGTGATGGAAGGGTGGAGTAACGTGTAACCGTCAGAAACCGTGCTTCCACGATGAAGGAAGTGGATCCATTTACACCCATTACTTCTTGCCGCCAATAACTGTCCCGCTTCTTGACACTTTCTTATAACGGGCGTATTGCAGGCCGCACGCTGTAAACCGCCAGACCAATACCTTGATGAGTATCCCCCAATTTTTGACATGTTAGATGTCTCGAGTGTTTTCGTGGAAAACATGTAATAGTTTCCTACGTGTGTCAAGTCAAAGTCAAGAGACTTGCCGCATGAAGATAGCATGTGGTTCTTTTAGGCTTATCTCGGTTGGTCGCCTAAAACTTGCCGCAAGCCTGTCAGTTCGGTGGCGAACTTAAACGGCTGAGATTGTATCTCGTGAGGAAGAGTAGCCATTGATTATGGCTACATCCTATTGGCGTGTGATAATGACACAGTGGCACCTTTAGCGCATGCTAGTGGCACTGCGGCATGGATGGCATAGTCCGTGCATGCCAGTGGAACGGTGGAATGGCTGGCATAGCATGTGCATGCCAGCGGCACGATAGTGCAAGTAGCGCCTGGCGTAGCCATGGCCACTAGATTTTGGCACATTGGTGTTAGACTCCAATGTGGTGTGGCAACATCAGTTCCAGTGTCCACATCAATCCCAATGCTCTGTGGAACATTATTCGTCTTGGTTGGCGTAGCAACTTTTCCTAAATTAGGGTTTGGCATGCCGAAACCTTAACTAGCGCATATGGTATGCGGCATGTGGTAGGTGGCCGTGGCATGGCATTTTATACAAAGGGTGCCAGAGTTATGCCAGAGGAGCCATAGGCAGGCCACCATGTAGAAACGACCACAAGAGCAAATATTTCCATGAGTTGCTATAGTTTGGCGTCTTTTTTAGGGTTTCCTAAGTCTGCACGGCTTGTGGCATGTTGTGGGACCGAGGTGGCATAGTTTTGTGCCATGACTAAAAATTAGGGTTTCATCCGCCGCCACTAGAGCATGGTCATGCTTCTGCTAGGATAGCCAAATTGAAGACTGATGTGGCGTTGACTACGAACAAAAAGTGGGTTGGCACGTAGGTGCGCTATTTATGGCGCGTTGGCACGTTTGGCGTGCTATTGCGGCAAGGTGGCACATTTGGCATGTACGTTTGGCATGCATGTTTGGCATGTTTTGGCATGTGCGCTCGGCATGCTCGTTTAGCATGTTGGTGCGGTTTTGGGAAGCCAATTTGGCATGGAAACCACTCGACGCAATTTCCACCTCTTTTAATGTTGTGGAAGGTTTAGATCAACCTGATCGGTTAATAAAAGTTGGGGGCCGGCCAAGCATGGGCGTAGCTATCTTTTTGGTGCGCGTGACAGATTTAATGCGACCTGATTGGTCGATGGGGAATATGGCCGGAAAGCATGGGCCTAGCCACAACTCATGGGAGTGTGGAAAGTTTAAAGCGACCTGATTGGTCGACAGAGGAATAAGGGCCGGTTAGGAAGCATGGGGCGTGGCCAAGTGGCGTCGGCTGGCTTATGGTACAACCACGCTTCTTCTCATCGCTGCTCTTTCTCCGCAGCTCCGTTATTATTTGTTTTCTGATTTTGAGTAGGACATTGCACCTACTAATCCACGACGAATCAATTGCTTAGTTGCTTAAGCATAAGTTCGACCAACGGGGCCTAACATACTGCGAAGGGCGCAAAACCCTATTTTTTGCAAATTAGTCAGATTCATGAATTTTGTGAATTATCACAAAATTGATTGAATTCTATGTGTTTGACATAGAATTCTTTATTTACAGAGAGCAGTATGCTCCCTGATTGAGTACTTTGTGCAAGGTCCTTAACTTTGGTACTTGGAAATCCATGCTACTCTGCTACGAGTGAACACAAATCTGCCATGCCATACCGATATTAAGGGTTCTGCCGGGGAACATAGCACATGAGAAGTACTCAGTGAGGTTCCGGCATTTGTGAGTAATGCATCTAGGAGCTTATGCACTCATCCGGCTCTATACTAGTGAACAATTCACCTAGGAGCTTGAGTTTCAATATAATATGAAGAGACCTTTTTGCTCTGTCCGATACGGCCACATACTCTATTCTCTTAGGGTTTCACCACAAAACTGAATTTTCAGGTTGCAAATCCAAGTTTATTGTGTGACGCAATTTTGTCCACGAGAAGCCCCCAGTCGTCCTTTATTGTCTGTGTAACATTTTTATGCCGATCCACAAAAAGAGGAAGGATATCCAGTCCCCAGGCGCAATTCCTCTGAATCTATCTTTTCTTGGACGATGCGCTCCAGAGCATTGCATTCACTGGTAGGATGATTGACGAACCTGTGGTAATGGCAATACTTGGGATTTGCCATTTGTTCTTCAGTTGGTAGGCGCCTAACAGGAGGTAGTTTGATGGCATCGTCTTGAATCCATACTTCCAGGAGTTCGCTTACTTTCTCGATCGGGAACGGTAAGTTTGGAGCAGCATATCCAGTTTCTTGTTGTTTTACATGAACCTTAGCCGCGACCTTCTGTGGTGAAGCCATCTGATGCGCTGGTGCCACACGTTTGGGTTGCTGGAGTTTTTATCTTTCTACCTTCATTAGCGATTGACTGGAGGCTGGATATTTTATTAGAAAGACGTCTGCTTTCCTGAACGTCTTTACGAGCTTCTTCATTCTGGAACGGTTCGGATCGACTGAGTAAAGCAGCATCGGATCTCTTAGCAGCTTCTGATGCAATATGGGAATTGATATTTTCCAGGAAGGATGCACATAATGAAATCACCTTTTCATTGCGACGACTCTGATGAGAACGTGATAACCACGAGTCTTCTTTCTGATCTTGAGGAAACATCTTTTGATCTTCATGAGAAGAAAAGTTAGCTTGGTGGATACCTTTCCATTCAGCGGGACCATAGGCTTCATCCTCCTCAGTAAGAGTAGGAATATGAATCTTGGAAAAAGGACTACCACCATCAGCATTGATCCAAAATGAATAGTTGATAGCGTTTCCTACAGAATGAATACGCGTCGGTTCCTTTGACAGTTGATCCGTGAGCGCTTTCAAAAGCGTAAATACTCTGTCCTGCGTCTTGACAATAGTAGCTTGATTCTCGACAATATCATTTAGGATTTTCCTCAAGTCATGAATAGTTGTTAAACATTGAGACTTCATAGCCTCGACAATGGTTTTGAATGAAAGAACGGATTCAGGGATAACCTGTGGAGTATTATCGGTGCTAGGAGAAGTAAAATTGGGATTGAGGGTTTCTGAAGCATTCCTAAGATCAACCATCTTAGAAATTTAGGAAATTGAAAATGGGTTTGAATTTGGCCTAAGACCAATTGGGATGAAAATGAAATTGGGAATTGAATTTGCAACCGAGAGATTTAATCTCCCACTGTGGTCGCCAATTGTTTGTGGGTGAAAATTGTTTCTGCCGGTTTTGGTAAATTCAGGTGTGTGGATGAGAAACAAATCTAAACCCTAAACAATGCACTGCACAGGAGTACTTTTGATTCGATAGATCAATCTGTACAATCCTGGCCTAAACCAAGAAATGGTCGTTCCAGGCTTGCTTCGGTCAAAAAGTGAAGGAGGAGGGTTGGTCTTATGGAGGGAAGCGAAGATAATGTTGAGAACAGAATGGTTAATTCGGAAGGTGTGACTGTTTTATGACTTGTATCAGAAAGTGAAACTGGCTTGCGGAATGAAAGCTATCAGTTATTTGGTGATTTCTGGATACTGTGTTATTCTCTGACCAAAACTTGTTGTTTGGTGGAAATAGGTGAAACCTATTTATACAAGTCATAATTAAACGTATCCTGGTCTTGTAGGAAGTGGGAACGATTGTGTGATGGAAGGGTGGAGTAACGTGTAACCGTCAGAAACCTGCTTCCATGATGAAGGAAGTGGATCCGTTTACACCCATTACTTGCCGCCACTAACTGTCCCGCTTCCTGACACTTTCTTATAACGGGCGTATTGCACGCCGCACACTGTAAACCGCCAGACCAATACCCTGATGAGTATCCCCCAGTTTGTGACATGTTTGATGTCTCGAGTGTTTTCGTGGAAAACATGTAACATTTTTCTACGTGTGGCAAGTCAAAGTCAAGAGACTTGCCGCAGGAAGATAGCATGTGGTGCTTTTAGGCTTATCTTGGCTGGTCGCCTAAAACTTGTCGCAAGCCTGTCAGTTCGGTGGCGAACTTGGACGGCTGAGATTGTATCTCGTAAGGAAGGATAGCCATTGATTATGGCTACATCCTATTGGCGCGTGATAATGGCATAGTGGCGCCATTGGCACATGCCAATGGCATAGTGGCGCCTTTAGCGCATGCCAGTGGCACTGCGACATGGTTGGCATAGTCCGTGCATGCCAGTGGCACGGTGGAATAGCTGGCATAGCCTGTGCATGCCAGCGGCACGATGGTGCAAGTAGCGCCTGGCGTAGCCATGGCCACTATATTTTGGCACATTGGTGTTAGACTCCAATGTGGTGCGGCAACATCAGTTTCAGTGGCCACATCAATCCCAATGCTCTGTGGAACATTAATCGGCTTGGTTGGCGTAACAACTTTGCCTAAATTAGGGTTTGGCATGCCTAAACCCTAATTAGCGCATATGGTATGCGGCATGCAGTAGGTGGTCGTGGCATGGCATTTTATACAAACGGTGCCAGAGTTATGCCAGAGGAGCCATAAGCAGGCCACCATGTAGAAACGGCCAAAAAAACAAATATTTCCATGAGTGGCTGTGGTTTGGCGCCTTTTTTAGGGTTTCCTAAGTCCCGCACGGCTTGTGGCATGTTGTGGGACCGAGGTGGCATAGTTTTGTGCCATGACTAAAAATTAGGGTTTCATCCACCGCCACTAGAGCATGGTCGTGCTTCTGGTTAAGATAACCAAATTGAAGTCTGATGTGGTTGGCACGTAGGTGCGCTATTTATGGCGCGTTGGCACGTTTGGCGTGCTATTGTGGCAAGGTGGCACATTTGGCATGTGCGTTTGGCATGCACGTTTGGCATGTTTTGGCATGCCGCTTTGGCATGTGCGCTCGGCATGCTCGTTTGGCATGTTGGCGCGGTTTTGGGAAGCCAATTTGGCATGGCAACCACTTGACGCAATTTCCACCTCTTTTAATGTTGTGGCAGGTTTAGAGCAACCTGATTGGTTAATAAAAGTAGGGGGCGTCCAAGCATGGGCGTGGCTACCTTTTTGGTGCGCGTGGCAGGTTTAATGCGACCTGATTGGTCGATGGGTAATAGGTCCGGCAAGTATGGGCCCAGCCACAACTCATGGGAGGGTGGCAAGTTTAAAGCGACCTGATTGGTCGACAGAGGAATAAGGGTCGGTTAGGCATCATGGGGCGTGGCCAAGTGGCGTCGGCTGGCCTATGGTACAACCACGCTTCTTCTCATCACTGCTCTTTCTTCGCGGCACCGTTATTCTTTGCTTTCTGATTTTGAATAGGACTTTGCACCTACTAATCTGCGACGGATCAATTACTTAGTTACTTAAGCATAATTTCGACCAACGGTGCCTAATATACTGCGCAGGGCGCAAAACCCTAATTTTTTGCAAATTAGTCAGATTCATGAATTTTGTGAATTATCACAAAATTGATTGACTTCTATGTGTTTGACACAAAATTCTTTATTTACAGAGAGCAGTATGCTCCCTGATTGAGTAATTTTTGCAAGGGCCTTAACTTTGGTACTTGGAAATCCGTGCTACTCTGCTGCGAGTGAACACAAATTTGTCATGCCATACCGATATTAAGGGTTCTGTCGGGGAACATAGCACAGGAGAAGTATTCAGTGAGGCTCCGGCATTTGTGAGTAATGCATCTAGGAGATTATGCACTCATTAGGCTCTATACTAGTGAACAATTCATCTAGGAGCTTGAGTTTATAATATGAAGAGAGACATAGGCGCTCATCAGATTTTGATATATTCTCCAAATTCCCTGCGGAATATAGACATATCAATGTCTACTATATCTGATGTCGGGTCAGGTAGATAAACTTTTACAAATTTAACCCTGAACTAAAAACCACCATCAACAACAAGATATCTCTAGATTTATTCTAGTTGTTCTTATTGTAGAATAATTAGGTTTCTCTTCCATTATTGAAGAGTGTAATAATCCCTAATCTACAAGTTTGTTTTGATATTACTTTTACCTAGTAATTATTTTTATCAAAACAAACATAAGATTTCCAAAACCTTGATTCACATCTAAAGGAAAATCAAACCGGTGTTTTATGCAAACAAAATATCGAATTGTATCAATCGTGTTGTTGTATCTTCTAAAGAGAGCCTTGGGTTCTGCTAGAAGATTTACGAGAATAATTCCTAAATACAATCAGTGTTTTGCTAGGAGTTTTATTAGTGCTGAAGCAGGTATTACATCTAGTCCGAATAGGTAGTAGGAAATTGGTGTAACAGATTATAATCAGTGTGTGTTTATTCTGGATTAGGTCCCGGGGTTTTTCTGCATTTGCGGTTTCCTCATTAATAAAATTTCTGTTGTTTGTGTTATTTCTTTTCCGCATTATATTTGTTTATATAATTGAAATATAACAGGTTGTACGTAAGTTCAATCAATTGTGAATCCGACCTTTGGGTTGTTGATTAAATTGATTAATACTTGGATATTGGTTTTTGATACCGTCCAAGTTATTTCTTATATTCAATCGGGATCGCAAATTCCTATTTGTTTGATTGTGGATTGAATTGAGAAATTGAGATATAATTCTTTGATATACTTTTCTTAAGATTGAGTCTGACTATCTAGTTGATTCTCTTGAAAGTATATTGGAGTTAGTCCATACAAATTGCCAAACGAATTATTGGGTGTGGTTGTTAGACCCCCGTTTTTTCAATTGGTATCAGAGCAGGCAAACACGCTAAGACCTCATAAGTCTTTGTTTGTAGCAATCTGATTCTATGGACATAAGTGTTATCTCTATACACGTACCGCCAACCTTCGATGGCACAAACTATTTATGGTGGAAAATTGATATGCGTGCTTTTATTCAAGCATGAGATTTTCAATCATGGGTTCCTATTGTTAATGGCTATAATCCTCCATTAGTTACAGTAGACGGTGTAACTGTTGCAAAGGATATTGGTGATTACAATGATCTTGAGATTCTTGTTGCAAAGCAAAATTCTGATGGATTAAATGCTATCATCCATGCCATTACCCCAGATCTTCATCACCACTTGACTACGTGTAATAAGTCTAAAGATGCTTGGGATATCTTTGAAACCGTATTCGAAGGGAATGCCGCAGAGAAAGAAGCAAGGCTTCAAAATCTAGCTTCTGACTGGGAAAACCTTCGCATGTCTGATGATGAAACCTTTGATGAGTTTAACCAAATACTTTCTCAACCTCGTATTCGTTAGGAATAACTATTCCGGAGAAAGTTATTGTGTGCAAAATTCTCAGGTTTCTACCATCAAGATACGAGTCTAAGAAACATGTCATTGAAGAAGCAAACGATCTTTCTACACTCTCCAGAAATACTCTTGTTGGAAAGTTAAAGATCTTTGATAATGAACACGCGTCTGGAAAAGAGGTGATTTCTATTAAAGTTGCAAACAATTCTGAATCCTCTAAGGATAAATCTGGTTCGCCAGATACTAAGGATGTTACTCCACGACAATTTAGAAAATTCTTGAGAGACAGGAAAAAGAGTTTTTCTAAAGGTGCAGCATCTCCTAATGATGATGCACAATGCTATAACTGTCGTGGTTTCTGGCACTTGTCTTCAGTATGTCCTATCTGGAGCCGTAGACAATTGGCATATGCAGCATCTTTGCCTACTCTTGATGATGGACCTGAATTTTATAATCCCCAAGAGTACGCAGGCGAGGTTGCATTAGCTTCTGGAAAAATTCTTTCGGATACTGATTCTGATTCTGATGAAGAAGTGTTCCATGTGGATCCAGTTGCTAATAAACTTCTTAAGGAATGTCATCAAAAACTCTCGGAAGCTGAAAACACCATTTTCAGTGAGAAAATAAAATATGATAGACTTCGTAGTCGGAATAAAGACTTGCAAGACCAACTTGATTCTAGTGGTGCAAGAGATTATCTCAACGAAATACGAAAGCTTAAAGAACAAATTGCCGAAGGTCGAGATCGGGAAATTACTCTTCAAGCAAAGCTAGATAACTTGGAGAACATTGAGATGAACTTGTTATTTGATTCGGAACAATAAGATCTCAAAGTTCAATGTGAATCATCCAAGAATGATCTAGTTATTGCGCTCGAAAAGGTCAAAAGGTTGGAAGAAGAAAACTCGATCTTAAAAGAGAGTTTGTCTAGAAATAGCAGCTCAGAGAAATTAACCTCGATATTTGGAGCATGTAGAATTCATTGTGATACACGAGGATTGGGCTATGAAGGAATAGACGCTCATGGTATTTGCAAAGAGGTAAAATTTGTCAAAGCTAAAGATTCTTCTAAACCAAAACCTTCCACGGTTGACAAAAGTGAAGTATCTCTGCCAACTACCAATGACGAAAAGAGAAAAAAATTTCAAGCTCCAAAGCAAGTACATACACATTCAGGTAACACTAAACATAACTTTTTCCATTCAACTAAATATTGCTTTTATTGTGGAAAACCAGGTCACTTGCAAAGGAACTGCAGATATCTTAAATGAGATAAAATCAGATCTGCATCTGTTATGATGACAAGATCTGATGTTCCGAACTGGAGAAAAACTGAGTCTCATAATATCAGTTATTCTAGTATTCCCTCTAAGATTTTTAATAATTTTATTGGGAAGAAAAAGAAATATGTTGCTCCAAAAACTACTCAGAAATGGGTACCAAAGAAGATCAATAAAGCAACGAGTACTATTAAGAAGGATCTCCCAGACAAGAGTTCGGCAAGGGATAACATATTAAAAAGGTATGGAACAGTTATTGAAAATTTCAAGGAAGTTGTTAAATTCCTAGACTCCATGCATGATTTTGTTTCGAATACCTGTGGTGAGCAAGATTTTGTTTACCTCAACATAACTTGAATGTGTTGGAAGTGCATCCTCACCAAGAATCCCTAGTAAATGCGGTGAGGATTGCAAAAGAATCGGGGCGCACATATTGTGTTTGGTAATTTTTGAATATGTGGAACAATTTTTTGTTTCGAGTTGAGTCTACCTCGCTTACATATCTCTCGAAATATGTGTAGGTAAGCTTTCGCTTTGGCCAAGTTCATCTTTACCTAGTGACGAAATTCATGTTATGTTTCAATCACTTTGAAAATGGCTTTGACGAAAAATGGTTTGTGAATAACAACTATATAACGTCCTCTAAGAATGTTTCAATGATTGAAATGAAAGTTTAGATTATATAACCAATGTTGGATATAAGCATTGTGTGGCAACACATATATGTATAAGTCCTTATTCCTTGAACCAAAGTATGCGTACTTTGTTGATCAGGAAAACCGGAACAAGAGTTGTGAACTCAGTCTGCGAACCCAGTCCGCGAACTGGCGGAGGTTCTCATCCCGAGAATATCTGCTGGAGTTTGTGAACTCCTTCCGGGAACTTAAGTCCGCTTACTTGAGTTGGTTATATCTAAAGACGATTATTTGTGAACTTATATTTATATTAACTAAGGAATGCAATTTGCAAACCGTGGCTATAAAGTTCATGAATCGATTCGAGTGAATCAAACCTTTTTTGCTTCAATTATGTCTTGTATACTTCTATAAGATTTATGCAATTGAACAACTCTCTAACTAGTTCATTTGAGCCATTTGAACTAGTTATGGTAAAGATGAATATGGTTAAATACCACGCATATTATTCTTAATTACCTAACTTGATGTGTGATTGAAATTCTTATGTATAACAAGTTAGAAGCAATAATCAATGCCATTGGATGTTGGTTTTTATTGTCAAAGAATCTTTTTCATACACTTATGGTAACCATTTTTGGTGTAAATCCTTATGGAAAAGGTTATTATTCCTTCTAAGCATATCAATTCTTGTTTATACAAGTGTATATCTTAGAAAAGATGATCACAATACATGATCTTCATGATTATATATTTGAAAAGGCTATGGTACCCAAATATACCTCAAGCTAAAAATTTTCCTACCTATAAGTCCTTTCTCCGAAAGTGATTGTCTATGGACTGAGTCGAGACAATACAACTAATCGATTGACACTTAGTGTGATCGTCTATGGATATGAGATCGAGATAATACAACAATGAAGTCTTTTACTTGATAAAAAGTACTTAACCAAACACAGTAGGATTCACTTATCAAGTAAATAGGAATTAACGTTTGTGTAACTTACTTTAATTAGAGTGCGGAAATATAAAGTAAATGACACAGCAAGATTTTGCTAACGAGGAAACTGCAAATGCAGAAAAACCCTGGGACCTTGTCCATAATTGAATACTCTCAGGATTAAGCCGCTACACAAAATTACACCTATCTTCGTATAGTTGAGACCAAGCAATTAAACTTATAGTTCACCTAGTTCCGTCTGTGTTCCCACGCCTCCGACCTTAGTCACGTACTTGGAAAAATTCCTTTGGTTCGTATTCAAACAGTAAAGGAACAACAAATCTGTTTGGTATCAACTCTATTCAACCAAGTGATATGAGTCGTACAAAGGCTCTTCTGTTTATCTTAACATAAACTCATTCGTCAGGTTCTTAGATCTATCTTATATTCAATTACCGAAGTAATTGTTTAAGATTAAGCCAACAACACTATCAATCCAAAGAATTGTGTTGACGCCGATCTACTCAATTAATCAATCCAATCTATCACAAGGATAAACCGATTATTAATTGGATCCTCTTTTACCGAAACAAGTATTCTGCACACCAAAGATTATGAACCCACAAATCAGAAATCTTCTATATATTCTTCGTCTTCAAATATTATTATATCTTCAATAATAAACTGCACACAATCACTTGAATCTCTTGTGATCAATCACGCACAGAACGGAGTCTGTTAACAGTGGATTATCACAAGATCGTCTTTAGAACTAACAACAGTGTAAAGATCCCTGTCGAAACTCTGAACTAGTTTGAGTGAATCTTATATCAAATGAGAAGATTCTCAAGCATAAAAAAACTAGTTGCAATCAAAGTTCAACCACCGTTAGTCAATCAAATCAAAGAAAACAAAAGATAAACCGCAATTATCTAGTTTCCCACAAACGGGTCGCCTTAGAGCTTCTCAATCCCAAAGAAGACTTTAAACTGAGCGGGCGTAAGAGATTTCGCCTAATTAGGTTACTCTCCTCTCCGAATAGGCGGCTACACCAGTAAGAACACAACAAAGAGGAAGCTTGTTGTTACGAAGGATTAGTTTGCTAGAAAGGAAAACTTCAAGTATTTATAGACAAGGAAGTTTGGACACCAAGGAATTTCCAAAACCGAAAACATTCTCAAGGTATTCATTAAAGCACAAATTCGGTTTTCATAATTCCTGGAAAATGCTCTGTCCAAAAATAATGATCGAAATCTCTCGGAAAATCTCTAATTAGTAAATGCACATTACTAATTCTTATTTCCCTACAAAATGAATTTAAATACCTTAATTAAAAGATTCTTAACTTATTTATGTTTCGATCCTGAGATTCTCTTCCCTTAGCTATTAAGGAATAACTTTGAACAATTAAATAATAAACATTCATAGCACATGTTCAAAGTATGTCGACATCCTTATTTTGTAAGTTATATTTCACACTTACAACTTTGAAACCGATTTGCCACACTTCCAAACAAGTTTAGAATTGGTTCATCTGACTTTCAAGAACTATGCGATTGATCAAATAACATTCAATCACAATCATGGGTTTATCGGTTCTACCAAAACAAGTTTCGGTTCTACCTTCCATGTGAGTATTGTGCATAGTCACACTAGCTTTCCAAAATTCGGTTGACTAGGTGCTAGGATCGGTTCCCCACATATATATGGTATCTAACTTATATGTGTTGCACATGTCCATAGGATCAGTTCCCCTTTGCCTAAAAACGTGTTGCACATGTTCATAGGATCGGTTCCCCTTTCTGCTATAAACCTTATTGCACCTCATACAAGGACCGGTTACCCTTTGTGATGTAGTGCACCTCTTACTAGGATCAGTTCCCCTTTCCCATATTTGGTCAGACATAAAATCACAAACCCGATCATACCATCTCAGGTGATTACTTAAGATCGGTTTCACTAATAAAAGTTATACCAATACATAAGTCAGGCCTTTGTGAATAGTTCTACCAAGAACACAACAAGTCGTGAACAGTTATACTCAATCACACATATTGGTTGTTCATAAGATATGCAATGAATAACAAAACCAATAACGCCTGGCAATTTCCTTTTCGGTTCACAAACAAGTTTATAAACTTACTTCCTTAGAACACATTGTTCCCTAGGATGAAATCCTCACCTCATCAAATGATTATGGCGATGTCTTATCTACAAAGTTTAATGGTTAAGCAATAAACCTCGTATTGTATTCCTTAATACTATGTCTATCTAGAGTTCAAATATGCTTCGCAGTTTTGTTTTCAATATGCACGACTTGAAAGATACGTTAGGGAATGAAACAGTTCAAGTCAAATATCACTAACCTCAAGTAGAAGGATGATTGTTGTCGTTGTAGCTCCTTGCTTCTTCACATCTTCAAGACTTCACAATAATTTTAATGTCTCATATCCTAATACTTTCAAGCTAACCTGTACGAAGTTGACTCTAGTACATAATCAAGCGACTCTTAACATGAGTTTTGATTGACTAAAATATGACAACCAAACTTGACATACCAACGCTTGGTGGGTTCAACCGAGCAATGCTCTAACAATCTCCCCCTTTTTCAATTTTAGTGACAAAACTCTTACATCATATGGCTAAACAAATTACAAGAATTCATTACACATATGCTTGATTCCCGATTCAACAGCACAGTAAACTTCTTATATTCAATCCTTGAAAATGCAACATCGGCATTATAATAACAAAGCTAATACTCCCCCTAAGGAATATATGTAGATATTCAATCCACACGTCTTTGTTATACCAATTCATATGACATGTTACTCCCTCTTAGTCTGTGCTTTCACTCTTTCGTTTAGATAAAACGTTTAAGTACCAATGTTCTTTTCCTTAGCGACACCAATCAATATAAAATGAATGCCAGTATCACTTGTTTACTCCATATATTTCTCCCCCTTTTTGTCACAAAATGAAGGAGTAGACTAGTGTCTGTAGCAGCTTAATACAGTGTGTGTTCAATCTGGACTAGGTCCCGGGGTTTTTCTGCATTTGCGGTTTCCTCATTAACAAAATTCTGGTGTCTGTGTTATTTCTTTTTCATATTATATTTTGTTATATAATTGAAATATCATAGGTTGTGCGTTGTTCAATCAATTAGAATATCCGACCTTTTGGTTGTTGATTTAAATTGATTGACACTTGGATATTGGTCTTTGGTACCATCCAAGTTATCTCTATAATATTTGATAAAGACTCGCAGATTTCTATTTGCTTGAGTATATATAAAATCGAGAGATTGAGATATAAATTCTTTGATGTACTTTTTATCTAGATTGAGTCTGACTGTCTAGTTGATTCTCTGGAAAGTATATTGGACTTTGTCCATACAGATTGCTAAGTGAAATATTGGGTGTGGTTGTTGTACCCCCACTTTTTCAATTGGTATCAGAGCAGACAAACACGTTTAAGTCCTCAAAAGTTTGTGTTTGTGGCAATCTGACTTTATGGACAGGAGTACTATCTCTGATAACGCAACATCAGTTCAGAGACTCTCGTGTGAGCTTCAAAGTCCTGAAACTTCTGAGAAAAACTCTATCTCTTGTTCATTGACTGGATCTGCATTCGACTGGGAAAAATCTCTTGATGAGAAGTTGGATGAACTTTGAGATGACAGTGATTCAGAAGAAGGACAAAGTATCAATGAGGAAGTCTCTCAATATATCAAGTTGTTTGACCATGCTTTGAAAGAAAAGAAGTCAACAACTTGCTTGAGTAAGTACATGACTCCTCTTTGTCAAGAAAACAGAAAATTGAGAAAACTCTTTAAAGGATATGATGGTGGATATAATCTCCTAAAATCTATCGTTAAAGATTGTGAAGAAGATCTACGCACAAAAAGGTATGAATGTGATAATCTTCTCCGAAATCTCTTTGTGTTGAAAGAAAGACTTGCAGAAGCTGAAGCAAGATATGACTCTCAACAAAAATGTTTTGATGACAAAGAACTCAGTCTTCTTGCCAAAGAAAAATCCTTGGAGACTGACCTTGCAGCTGATCTTGATAAAGTGAAATCACTGGAAGAGAGTCTGAGAAGATTCAATTCTAGTTCTACAAAATTGTCTTCTATGATTGGAGCATGTAAAGAACATCGTGATACACGTGGTCTGGGCTATAAAGGAATAGACGCTCCAAAAACTAGTAAGATCAATTTTGTTAAAGTTATTGATAATTCTTCATGTGAAAAACCTTTCGCAGCTTGTAATGCGCCTAAAAACCTGGATTCTACTTTTTCCAAATCTACTCACACGAGAACGGTTAAGAATAATTCCTTTAACTGCTATTACTGCGGAAATAAAGGACATTCTGAGCGAAGATGTCGTTTTCGTTTAAGGAATGAAAAACTTCACAACATGCTTGCATGGATGTCTGAAGAAGTCATCAAACCTGTCTCTCACATTGTTGGAGTAAATGGAACTTTCGACAATCAAGAAAACTACTATGATAAGTCTTTTCTTAATCGTGCCTTTGAAACGAAAAATGGTAGAAGGAAGAACGGCAGAAGAGTAACTGACTTCTTAAATAACTCTGAAAAAAGGAAAATATGTAGGAGAAAGAAAGAAAGGTCGAGTTTCTTGTCTCTCCCTGAAGAAGGCCGCAAATCCAAGATTTCAGCTCCAGATTGATTACATATCAATAATCGAGTCTCAGAACTTAAGATAAGCATAAACAGACTCAAACAGGGCATCAAAAAAACATGGAAAGCGATTGACTCAGGTACTCCTTGTTCCTCTGTTAATAAAACTCCTTCAACTATGTCATGTGATTTGTCTCTAAATCCTTCTGAAGGAGAAAAAGAAGAAGTCAATATTGATGAGCAAAATGCTCATCTTAATACACCATGACTGCTCACTATAGCATCCCTCTTTTAATTTAAGAAGGATGCTCATTTTTCTCAAGAAGTGTGTCTTGAGAAGTGCTGTCAAGGTTGTATTTTTTCCCTTCCTTCCTTGTTTTTCGATCTTTAAAATTTGTTGAGCTTCACTCCAGTTTTTCTCTTGATAATCATAATCTTTCGTCGTTGAGAAAATTTCCTGTTTGCGTGTGCTTCCTCCAAATAGTTGGTTCTCAACTATTAGTCTTGACATACGAACTTCATTCTCCTTCCTTTTGGTCACACCTTAAGGCTGTGACCACCAGTGCACGAACTACTGACCCACACGAACGTGTACAAGTTTTCCTAGGGTTTTCCATGGAACTTATTTATACACTTGTGTGTCATCCCTTGTTACACTTTTCTGAAGGGTCAAAGGGTTTTACCAATTTTTGGTGTGCACAATGAATGGAGGAACCGAAGATGATGAAGTCAAGAAAGGGAAGACTATCGAGTTTCACAAGAATCATGTTTTCATAACTTGCTATCATGACATTGATCATGAAAACAAACTACCAGTTCAAATGTCATCACAACTGGTAGGAAATCTTCTTCGAGATTTTGAAGTCGTACGTGAACAACTCGGAATCGCAACAAGGAATCTTGAGTTTTTGAAAACGAACTGAAGAAAGCAACTAATGAGATCGTCCATGTTCAATCTCTGGTTGCTGACCGGATCTAGTGTTTTTCAGATCATGTTCTCTATAGGAGTTTACTTTGGCCTAGTAAATCTTCTATTTTCTTGTTTTTGTTAGAAGAATAACTAGAGTTTGAAATATCCATTATTGTGATTACACATAGCTATGTCCAACGTTTTCATCTTCATGTTTTTAGATTTATTGGTTTAAATTCTAAATTTGTTTGGAAGATGATTTTTGCAGTATTAATCTTTATGGTTTTGTATATTGCAATATTGTTATGGGATATGTGTGTTTGCGTCCGTGGACTATGATTGTCCCATACCTTGTCAAAAGTAAAGTCTTTCGTATGTCGATATGCGTGTATTGATAAAAGAATGAATAGACTTTTGAAAAATACAAAATTTAAGCCTATTATGTCAATTTTTGATGGAAGATAGGTTAAAATCTTTTGTTTGCAAGGATTATTTCTATTGAATATCGTTATGCGAATAGTAATGGAAAATAGAATGAACCCTTGTGTATTCCGCAGTATTGATCTTCCCTGATCCATATTTTATGTATTACTGTGAGGCTCCGTTAGGGATGGCCATTTTCCCACCCAAACCCATCCCCGTGGGTACCCGCCCCTATTGGGTAGGGTTTTACCCGTACAAACGGGGTTGGGGTTGAGTATGGGTAATACCCGAAATTAGTAAAGCGGGGATGGGATTCTAGGTCCCGCCCCGTACGTTCCCATTTTAGGATTTTATATTTTTATTAATTATTTATATTATATTTAAACTAAGATATTATATTATAAAAGAAAAGGTAAAAGTATAAGATATCATTAATTATTTATATTATATTTAAACTAAGAAATTATATTATATTATATTATAAAAGAAAAGGTAAAAGTATAAGATATCATTAATTATTTATATTATATTTAAACTAAGAAATTATATTATATTATAAAATAAAACGTAAAAGTATAAGATATCATTAATTATTTATATTATATTTAAACTAAGAAATTATATTATATTATATTATATTATTTAATTATTGTATTGATTATATTATATTATTTAAGCTTTATTATATATATTATATTACTTTATGTGTACACAGTGATCCCAAAATGACAACTATATCCACACGAGGTGAATCCGAACAGTCTGAACACCATGTCGAGACAATTCCAAGTTCTCCAATGGATGATGACCATGGTGAAACTGCCGAGGCAAACATTACAGGTGATTGTGATAATGACGAAGGTGAAATTGCTATAGTTTCAGGGAAGAAAAGATCCATAGTGTGGAACCACTTTGAAAAGAAAAAGATAAAAGGAGAAGACAAAGAAGTTTGCAAATATTGTCATAAAACATTAGGAGGAAAAAGCACAAATGGAACTAAGCATCTACACGCACACATGAAAAGATGTCCTCGACGTAAACAGCAAGACATAAGACAATCAATAATCACTCCGAGTAAAAAAAGTGACGGAAGAAGTCAGCTTAACACGTATAGTTTTGATCAATCGTTCGCTAGGAAGGAACTTGATTATATGATAATCATACACGAGTATCCGCTTTCCATCGTTGAACATGCCGGATTTAGACGATATTCAAATGCGCTTCAACCGTTGTTTAAGGTGGTATCTCAGAGCACAATTAAAAGGGATATCCTTAAAATCTATGATGAAGAAAAAACTAAAACAATGGAGGTGCTACAAAAACATCAAGGTAAAATTGCGTTGACTACTGATATGTGGACTAGTAAGCAAAAGAAAGGATACATGGTTATAACGGCTCATTTCATCGATGAATCGTGGATCTTGCAAAGCCGAATTATCAGGTACGCGTATTCATTTAATGATTTCAGGCATTGGATATGCACGTCATAAATGAAAAATCACTACCATTAATTTTGTTACTGATTAATTACTAGTTGCTACGTAGTACGGTCTAATCAACCATCTGAATTTTATTTTGTATTAGGTTTATGTATGTGCCATGTCCGCACACGGCTGAAGTCCTGTCAGCCGCATTGATGGAGTGCCTGCTAGACTGGAATATCGATGGTAAAGTATCCACTCTTACTGTAGATAATTGTTCCACTAATGATCTTATGATCCAAATTCTCCTAGAAAAATTATCAAGTAACTTACTGTCGGGTGGAGATATTTTTCATATGCGTTGTTGTGCACACATATTAGCTCGTATAGTCAAGAAAGGATTAGAGGGGATCAAAGGAGCAATCGAATTGATTCATAATAGTGTTGCTTACTGGAAAGCAACACCAAAACGAGTTGAGAAATTTGAATAGGCCGCCCGTCAACTAAATATTTCGAGTATAAATAAGTTAGTTCTTGATTGTGAGACAAGATGGAACTCAACATACCTGATGCTTAATACTGCTATTAAGTATCAGAAGGTTTTTGCTCGACTAAAGCAACGTGAACCACAGTATGATTGTTTGCCAGATGATGAAGATTGGTTGTTGGCAAAGGAAATGTGCGACAAACTTAAGATATTTTATACCTTCACAGAGAAGTTTTTCGGAGTAATATCCTACCACCAACCTTTTCTTTCCAAGTTTTTGTGATATTAGATTGTCATTAAATGAGTGGAAAAAATCTAAAGTTGGTGTGATTAATGAAATGGCATATGAAATGATAGAGAAGTTTGAAGAGTATTGGTTTGTGATCAATGGAGTAATGGTCGTAGCAATTATGTTAGATCCAAGGTTTAAGATGAAATTGATTGAGTTTTATTTTCCACAAATTTATGGTCAAGCTTTTTCAAAAATCGAAATTGATCGAGTACGCGATTTATGCGTTGATTTGGCGACGGAGTATGAACTGAAAGTAAAATTTGCTAAAACATCTGTTAGCCAAAATGATTTGTCTTTCACTTCAGAGATGCATGGTTTTAACGATGACGTAGATCCTTTGGAAAAGTTTGATATGTTTGTCTCTAATACTGCTCCTACGAGTACTTTAAGTCAGAATTAACCAATTACTTAGAAGAAGATCTTTTACCTAGGATTGGTAATTTTGACATACTAGCATGGTGGAAGACAAATGGGATTAAATATCCAGTCTTGCAGTGTATGGATAGAGATATTTTAGCGATTCCAGTTTCAATGGTAGCTTCCGAATCAGCTTTTAGTACCGGAGGTAGATTTGTGAGTGTCCAACGTAATAGACTTCATCCAAAAACGTTGGAAGCTTTGATATGCTCTCAAGACTGGCTATGAGATATGCTGAATGGTAATGAAATTCTCTTTTTATTGAAATGTTTTTTTTTACATTTAATACATCATTATGGTTATATGATCCACTTTCTTATTTTGGCTAGGTGGATCAAAATTCGATGGTGAAACATTTTGGGAAGAAACTGAAGCATACGATGAGGTGATCAACATGGAGGAAGATACTTGATAAGAAATAATTAAGAACTAAAATGAGTGATGCTCGTTTATAGACCAATTTTTTTTTCTTTGCTTGTTTTACGATGAATTTATGAGTTTGAAATTTTAAATTATTATTATTATTATTGGTTGAACTTAGGTATTGATTATTAAATTAACTCATCATATTTGAGCTTAATGTTATGGGTAACCCGTAGAAAACCCGCCCCGTACGGGTATTTCCCATACCCGCCCTTCCCTGATCAAGCGGGTAATGGGGAGGGCGTGGGTTTGTTTTTTTTGAACGGGGCAGTGACTGGGATACAAGATTCCCTCCCCATACCCGCCCCATGACCATCCCCAGGCTCCGTAAAGTGTCTTATGTTGAGAATTAAACGACCAAGTTGATTATTTTTATGATCAGCTTAGTGGTTGTTCCGCGAGATACTTTATGTCGAGCATTTTCAACTAAATTAATCATCTTGTTTGGTTATTTAGTTGTTGCTCCGTAAGTTTTCTTATGATGAGCATGGCCAATTAAATTGATTACTTTTGTGATTAGTTTGGTTGTGTATTTCGATTAGATTAATTATGGGTTTTCTTGTGATTAATCTAATTGTATATTTTTGAGTCTCCATAAGTTCACTTATGTTGAGCATTTTTCGATTAAATTAATCATGGGTTCTCTTGTGGTTAATTTAGTTGAGTATTTTGGATTCAAATTCATACTTGTGTGTGTTTTGTTATGTCCAAAGAAATCCTTCTTTTCTATCGAAATTAAGGTCGCTCTTGTTGTTCTTTTGGGAATGACATATTATGGGGGGGAGTTCTTAATTGAACTTGTGTTTAATTTCCAAATCTTTGTGGGGAGTGCGGCTATGGAATATTATAGGGGTTATCTTGTATCTTTATAAACTCCTTGATGAATGGATTTTGAAAAAGCGGGGGTCCAACAACCACACCCAATATTTCGCTTAGCAATCTGTATGGACAAACTCCAATATACTTTCTAGAGAATCAACTAGACAGTCAGACTCAATCTAGATAAAAAGTATATCAAAGAGTTTATATCTCAATATCTCGATTTGATATATACTCAAGCAAATAGAAATCTGCGAGTCTTTATCAAATACTAGAGAGATAACTTGGATGGTACCAAAGACCAATATCCAAGTGTCAACCAATTTAAATCAACAACCAAAAGGTCGGATATTCTAATTGATTGAACAACGCACAACCTGTGATTTTTCAATTATATAACAAAACATTGTTAGAGCATAGCTCGGTCGACCTCGCATGCTTTGCTATCTCAAGCATGTTTGTCAATGTTAGTGATCAAAACTATGAGTCTTGATTTCTAGCCTACATAGCTAAGTCTCGGACTAGGATAGAAAAGTGTAGTTGAGCTCAAGGACTTCATGGAGATTCATCATACAACGACGAAGATCTATACAAGGAACCGTGGAACTTCATCAACAAAAAGGTATGTGGAGACTTGAACTTATCTATCACTCAAAAGTCTATTTATTCTATCTCCTACTTCTTATGAGACAAAAGTCGTATGCTATATAGACTAGATCATACACATTTGACATTTCGAGTTGAGCATTCATTGCTTATATTTATCTCGAAATCGTGTGTTGGTAAAGCGTTTCGCTTTGATCAAGTTTATCTTCACCTAGTGACGAAAGTCATGAAAAGTTTCAATCACTTTGAGAATTGCTCTGACGTGAATCGGTATGTGAATAACGGCTACATAGCGTCCTCTGAGAATGTCTCAATGATTGAAATGAGAGCTTAGATTACATAACCATGTATTCCTTGAACCGAAGTTTTCGAACTTTGTTGATCAAGAGAAATCGGGAGGATTGTGGAATTGGCTTGCCAAGTCCGCGAACTGTCGGAAGTTCTCGACCGAGAATTTCTGCTGGATTTTCCAAAACTCGTTTGTGTGCTAAGTCCGCGAACTCAGTACACGAAACCAGTCCGCAAACTGGCGGAATTTCTCTTTCCGAGAATTTCTGCTGAGTTTGGAAAACTCAACCGATTAACTTAAGTCCGCGAACTTGTTTGTGAGCTTAAGAGGTTATGATCTAAAGATATGCTCTGAACATGAAACATGAAATTACTAAGGAATGCTTTATGCAAACCGTGGCTATAATCATCTTTGTTTCAATTGTGTCTTGTGTAGTTACATAAGATCTCATAGCAATTGAACAACTCTTTAACTAGTTCATTTGAGTCGATTGAACTAGTTATGGTGAAGAAGAACAAGGTTAATATGAAATGCTCATATGGTTAACCTTTTGGGTTACTATGTTGAACCAACATACACGTACACGTTTGGGCATGGTTTTCACAAACCCAGTAAACGTCTACCCAAGTGTGTGTGATAATCTAAGTTTTCGATCTAACGGTTGAGAAATATTAGCTTGAATCTAAATCAGGTTTTCATTTAACGGAGAATAAGGATTGCTTTGTACCTAAGGCAAAACCCTGATTTGAAGGCTATATAAAGGAGACATCTAGCATTGTGCAAAACTAATCCCCACACGTCTGTGTGATACTAGTGCGCTCGGTAGAGTCGATTCTCCTTTAACCTTTGGTTTTCTTCTCTAAAAGCGGGTTAACGACTTAAAGACTTCATTATGATTGTGAAGCCAGACCGATACAACTTTTATCGTAGTTGTGTGATCTGATCTTGCATCTTCTATCGTACGAGTACAATCGATTGATTGGCTTGAGATCGTGAGAGTTCTCCGATAGGCAAGATAAAGAAGTCACAAACATCTTCGTCTCACTGTTTGTGATTCCTCGACAAACAGCCTGTGTACTCAGGAAGGATTGTAGAGAGGTGATTGATTAATCTAGGCTGTTCTTCGGGAATATAAGACCGGATTATCAACTGGTTCCTGTTCACCTTGATTTTATATCTTAAGACGGAATAAAAACCTAGGGTTTATCTGTGGGAGACAGATTTATCCTTTGATAGACTTTTCTGTGTGAGACAGATTTGTTTATTATCAAGTCTGTGATTTTGGGTTGCAGCAACTCTTGGTTGTGGGTGAGATCAACTAATCTCATACTGATCCAAGGTACACACTGTATTAAGCCTCTACGTACTTGTTTCCTTAGCTGATCTCACCCACAACTAAGAGTTGCTACGACCCAAAGTCGAAGACTTTAATAAACAAATCTGTATCATAGATAAATCCGTCTCCCACGAATATACCTACGAGTTTTGTTCCGTATTTTTATAAATCAAGGTGAACATGAACCAATTGATAAAACGGACTTATATTCCCCAAGAACAACCTAGTATTATCAATCACCTCACAATAATCTTAATCGACGCATCGAAAAGAGATATTGTGGAATCACAAACGATGAGACGAAGTGTTTGTGATTACTTTTATATCTTTCCTATCAAAGATATCAATATCAAGCCAATTATTACAATTGTACTCGTATGATAGAAACAACAAGATCATATCACACAACTACGAGAAAGTAGTATCAGTATGGCTTCACAATCCCAATGAAGTCTTTAAGCCGTTAACCTGGTTTAGAAGAATAAACCAAAGGTTAAAGGAGAATCGACTCTAGCTTAGCACAACTAGTATCACACAGAAGGTGCGGGGATTAGGTTTCCCAGTTGCTAGAGTTCTCCTTTATATAGTCTTTCAAATCAGGGTTTGCAATCATGTTAGCTTGGTAACAAAGCATTCAATATTCAGCTTTAGATGAAAACCTGATTAGATTCAAGCTAATTTCTTTCAACCGTTAGATCGAAAACTAGCTTGTTACACACAAATGAAATGCACGTTTCTAGGCTTGTGTAACCGTACCCAAACTTGTACATTTGTTGGTTCAACAATTGTAGGATCAGAATCTCGCAACAATAATATCTTAGGGAAATTATCAACAACACAACACAACAGCGTCGCAGAATAATTTCAGAAATGATATAATAAACGACGTCAGCTAAAATCATGAGAAAGAAGTAAGGGTCCTGCGAAAATTAGAGAGTTTGCGAGATTAAGATTTGTAAGGTTGCGAGAATGTCGCAAGTCTTATCCGAAAATAAAGGACAGATTAGCTATCATCCAGTATGTATTTCCCTATAAATAGTCGTTCAGTTGTAAAGGAAAGGGAGAGATCTTTTTTGAGTAAGAAACAAGTTTACAGGAGAGAGAAAGTCTAGAGCGGAGGTCATTTTTGATTCTTTTATCTTTTCTTGTAAGAACATTCAAAGATTGATCAATAAAATTAAGAGTGTAAATCTAAAAATGAGTTGAGTAATAATGAAATCATATGAGGGGTGTAGTGTAGGATTTCCTGCAACTACATAATGGCGCTAGAAACAGGGAATTGAAGATCGAAAGTTGAAGCTTGTTGTTGAGATTGTTCAAATCAAGAAAGTGATTAAATAAATGAGTGAACCAGTTAAAAGAAAAATTATTAGAATTAATGAAGATGACAAAAGATTGGAGTGTAATATGATAACAAAAACGATGGTTAATGAATTCCATGAAAACATCAATGGAAGAAAACATAAACGAAATTTTGAAGGAAGGAAGGTTATGGCGGTACAAAAGACATCACCCTTGAAAGATTTGGAAAAGAAAAAAATTACATTCATGGCGGCAGAAATACCAAAAGAAAATTTGAACTACACATCCTCATTGGTTGTTACAGTGCCTATTACGCGAAAAGAGAAGGAGACGACAACAAAATCCAAGGGAGAATGGATATTGAACAGAACTTTAATCGATACATGAAGTTCAGTCGATATAATATTTTATCATGCATTCCGCGGAATGGGATTTAAAGATGAAGAAATGTCCAGTTCAACATATTTTGTTCACGGCTTTGGAAAATCCACAACAAAACCTAAAGGAGAAATAGTGGTGCGAATTCCACTTGGAGAGATCGAGACATACGTAACACTATGCGTGGTGGATATGAAATCACCGTATAATATGTTGTTAGGAAGACCATGGATACATGCGATAAAAGTTGTAGTATCAACGTTACATCAATGTATTAAATTCCCCACACCAAATGGAATAGGAGAAATCAAAGGAGATGTTGATAATGCGAAATTATGACATCAAATCGAAGTAAAGCATTATGAAGGACAAGCAAAAAAGAAACAATTTCGTAGAAAGTTGGCAAAGGAAGCAAAGAAATAAGAAGAATTTAGAGTATATATGATAAGGGCAAAAGAAGGCAAAGGAATACCCAACGAAATTTCGGAAGAAGGAGAAGGACCTGTGAAAACAATAAAAGAACCGACACCAATGGGAGAACCTAAACCCAATTATACTGCTGCAGAACCAACGAAAGAAATAAACGTTGGGACTATAAAAGAACCTCTAATATTGAGAATTGGAACCAAAATGGATGTGGAAGAAGAATAAAGAATTGTTAACCTTTTGCGAGAATATAAAGATGTTTTCGCAGGAAGCATGGATGAGATACCGGGAATAGATCCATCAATTGCATGCCACAAGTTGGAGATTAACAAAAATGTGAGACCATTTAAACAGAGAATAAGAAAAATTGCAACAACTTACCATTCCCAAATAGAAGAAGAACTACAGAAAATACTTGATGCGGGAATCATAAGAGAAGATAAATACCCTAAATGGATAGCAAATATGGTCATTGTCCCAAAGAAAAACAAAGGAATCAGGATTTGAATAGATTTCACTGATTTAAACAAAGCTTTCCCCAAAGATAGTTTTCCGTTACCAAATATTCCTCAAATGGTGGAATCCGCAGCGGGAAATGATAGAGTATCGTCTATAGATAGGTACAAAGGGTATAACCAAATCCCTCTCGCTGAAGAAGATCAAGAACATACTGCTTTCTTCGCCCCTAGAGGTTTATATTGTTACACGAAAATGCCGTTTGGTTTGCGAAATGCGGGAGCGACATACCAAAGGATGGTAGAGAAGGTGTTCGCAAAATGGATACACAAAACATTAGAAGTATACGTGGATGACATGTTAGTAAAAAGTAAAGAAGCTAAAGACCATGTACAGGACCTGAGGGAGATTTTTGAACAAATGCGGCAGTATAACATTAAATTGAATCCTGAGAAGTGTACTATTGGAGTTGCATCGGGAAATTTTTTAGGCTACATTGTATCAAAGGAAGGAATATAGGTTGATCCAGAAAAAGTGCAAGCAGTTCGTGACATGCCAACACCAGCAACAATAAAAGATGTACAGAAGTTGAATGGGCTTCTATCTTCGCTGGGGAGATTCATTTCACGATCATCAGACAAATGCAAATATTTTTTCGATATACTCAAGAAGGGTGCGAAATTTAAATGGACTGATGAATGTGAAAAAGCTTTTCAGGGGATCAAAGAACATCTTATGAATACAACTATTTTACAAAAAGCAGAATCAGGAGAAGAATTATTGATTTATCTTGCGACGACGTCGCATGCATTAAGTGTTGTGTTATTGCGAGTAGACGCAGGAGTGGAGAAACCCATTTATTACATTAGCAAAACTTTTAATATTGCCGAGAAGAATTACTCAAAGATTGAGAAGTTAATCTTAGCATTAGTTTATGTATCATTTAAGCTCCGCATATATTTTCAAGCGCACAAGATAAAGGTATTAACAAAAGTACCAATTGAATCAGTAATGAAGAATTCTAAAAGATCAGGAAGAGTGGAGAGATGGAATGCACAAGTAGGCCACTTTGATATTAAATATGAAATTTTGTCTTCACCAAAATCACAAGTTGTTGCAGATTTCTTGGCAGAGTTTCCTTTAGAAGAAGATGAAGCGGTAGAAGAAATGATGGATATAGAAGAAGAACACGGAGATCCAAAAGATTTATTAACAGGACCAAATAGATGGGAAATATTGGTAGATGGATCATCAAATGGAGAAGGAAATGGAGTTGGAATTGTTTTAATTTCGCCAGAAGGAATAAAAATGGCTTTTTCATTCAGATTGGAATTCACATCCACTAATAATGAAACGGAATATGAAGCTGTGATACATGCCTTAAAATTCGCAATAGAAATGAAACTAGAAAATGCCAGGATCACTAGTGATTTGCAGCTAGTTATTCGCCAAATAAAGGGAGAGTATACTACAAATGAACCATCCTTGAAGAAATACAAGAAGCTGGTTGAAGAATTGTCAGCGAAAATCCCAAAAATAAAATGGAGGCACATTTCAAGAAAGGATAACAGACTCGCAAACGCTTTTTCTTTCATCTCAAGCATGATGACAGATCCAACTGCGAGATACATAAAAATACAAACACTTCTATCACCATCAATTAATAAAGAAGAAGAAGAAGTGGATGTGATGATAATAGACAATGAAGAAGAAGAACAAACGAACAATATCGCAGACTGGAGAACGGAACTTCATGCATATTTAGCGAAAGGAGAAACACCAAGAAATAGATTAGAAACACGCAAGTTAAAAAAGCCGCGCAAAGAATTATGAATTAAGAGATGGGATGCTATACCGAAAATCCTTTAACGGGCCTTCACTCAGATGTTTGACATGAGAGGAAGGAGAAAAATTGCTAAAAATGTTACATAGTGGGGATGCTGGCAATCATAGCAGGGGAAGATCTTTGGCACATAGAGCAAATAAGCAAGGCTATTACTGGCCATACATGCATGAAGATGCAAAACAAATATCAAGGCGCTGCGAAGATTTTCAGCGGCATGGAAAGAAAATACGTGCACCTGGAGCACCGTTATCATCTTCAACCAGTGTGTGGCCTTTTCGAAAGTGGGGCTTAGATATTGTGGGACCATTTTTACCAGGTTCTGGACAAAGAAGATATTTAATAGTCGCAACAGATTATTTTACAAAATGGACAGAAGTGAAAGCAGTACAGCATATTCACGACAAAGATATCTTTACATTCATATTCGAAAATATCATTTGCAGATTTGGAATTCCTGCGCAGTTGGTATCTGATAATGGGAAACAATTTGAAGGACAAAATATATAAATGCTACTTAATGCATTCAAGATAAAATGTGGAAAGTCTACTCCTTTGTATCCACAAGCTAATGGGCAGGTAGAAGCAACAAACAAAACAATTGCAGATATATTAAAGAAGAAATTGGAAGGAAATCACAGAGCATGGTGCGAACAAGTACATAATGCAGTATGGGCTTATAATACAACTAGAAGAGAAGCTACTGGAATGTCACCTTTTTGTTTAACATACGGAGTTGAAGCGGTGTTACCAACAGAAGTTGTTATTCCGACAACAAAAAGAGAAGCTTGGGAGAAAAATCTTAGTGCGGGTTTGATCTTAAATAAACTTGATGAATTAGAAGAAAGAAGAGAAAAAGCTTTACAATATATGGAAAATTATCAACGAAGATTAGCCCGAGAATATAATAAACGTGTCAAAGTACGTGAATTCCAACCAGGAGATTTAGTTTTGCGAGAGACACCAATATATCAACGAGAAAATGGTGGAAAATTAGCGAAAAAATGGGATGGACCTTACATCATTAAGGAGATAGTTGGAACATGAGATTATAGATTAATGGATCCAGAAGGTAGAGATGTTGGTCATAGACTTTACAGACCATGGAACAGATTGTACTTAAAAATATATTATCCGTAAAAAGCTGTGAGAAGTTATGGATTCTGAAAGAATAATTGCAAGATTATTCACATCAAAACAAGATCATGATGTGCGAAATTTTCGCAGAGATAATCACAGAACAATGACATAAAAGAAAGGGGCGAACCTTTATGGCGTACACCCTAGTTCGCGAATAAAATTTCGCAAGAGGCAAATGTAAGACCTAAAGTACGTCATATTAGGGGGTACCTGTTGCATGGCTCAGGGAAAGGCTACACCGCCACCGGAACCTGAGTCATGGAGATTTGGGGTCAATAAAGCCCATCCGGGAGGGGCACCTTGGATTCTCAGCTTAAGCATATGACTTGGGCGACTAAGGTAATAAGGACTCTCCCAAGGAGTGCAGATCTGATCAAGGTTCCGAGGTACACGGTTGAGTCAAGAGTGCCAGGGACGTTTGAAGCGTACCTTGCCATTCTTGACAAGTCTTGGCTTATACTGCACTCGGCCCGAAGAAAACCCCACTTAGGGTGCAGTCTCGTAACCGTAATCCCTATAGGTAAAAGGGATAAGAGGCTGCGAAAACAACTGGTTGTTGTTAAGACTGGATGGGAGGAGATAACCTTGTATGGTAGAAGTACGCCTCCTTGAAGGGGCAACCAGGGGGAAGATAAGGGCGGCGCCCTCCATTAGGGAGCTGATAAGTGTCTTAAGACGCAAATGTCATGAGGCTTTTTATTCGCAAGGGTATTAAGGCTTGTCATATTTGTGCAACAATCCTGAAGAGGAAATAATACAAAAGAAAAAGATAAGACGAGATCAATGGGTTTTCGCATGAAAGTGCGAAGACGTCCTGCGATTTCGTCGCAAGACGGCAATGTGATGGGGCATTATTTTCGCAAGAATATTTAGCCCTGTCATATTGTCGCAACATTCCTGAAGAGGCCATAATACAAAAGAAAAAGTTAAGTCAAGATCAATGGGTTTTTGCATGAAAGTGCAAGGACGTCCTGCGATTTTGTCGCAATGACAAGAGGTGGCAAAATAAGACCTTTAATTAGGAAGGCAAAATAAGACCACATGATAAAACAAAATATTTATAAGTATTCGTAACAGATTATTTTTTGCAAGAAAGATAACGAGAGGCAAGTATGGGAATCAATAAACAAGAAGCATTATCTTTCTCATCAACAAAATACTAAAAAGAAAAGTTGATTCCAAAGTTGGTTATTCGCAAAAGTGATAAAAATAAGACAATTCAAGAAGATAAAACTAGATAAGAATCTCAAGTTTCAATATTAATTCCAGTAACAGGAGATAACAGACGTTCTTCGCCAATGTTCTCATTCTCGCAAGCCTCTCCTTCATTTCGGTTCAGATCTTCGCCTTGACTAGCACCTTGATTATCGCCAGCAATTACTTCTTCAGGAGAGATTTCTTTCTCATTTTGATTAACACCAGAAGATGCTTCCTTAGAAGGAATTTCTTCTTCACCTTCCAAGAGATCGTCCTCTGCACCACTTTCATAATCATAATCACTGTCAGCAGGACGAGGAACTTCATCATCATCTACTTCTAAAGGTTCAATTGATGTAGGAGGAAGAGACTTGGACAATAAAATATCATTTACAAGGACTTCATCCTGGAGATGAACTTGACGAAGAAGAGATCTCTGATGATTCCTATCTTGAATATCCTTAAAATAAGCAAGATAATCAAGTCTTCTTTCTGCTCGGTCGCGAGAACCAGTAAGGGAAGAGACGAGCAATGCATTTTCTTTGCGAATTTTGGCATATTTAGCCTCCAAAACAGAAATGGAGGAATGAAGATTCTTCTCAGAATCTGCGAAAGGTAGAATACACAATTTCATTAAGATGAAGAATTCATAAAGATATGACAAAGAAAAGATAGTTAAGGCAGTCAAACTATTATAACTACCTTCCTTTTGCGAAATAAGGTGTTGAATCAAGGACAAACAACTATTCTCCCAACGATCCATTGCGTCATCAAATATATCTCCAATTAAACCTTTAAGTCGAGACTGAAGATTTTTCTCTTTAGAAATAAGAAAGGCATTTTTCTTCGCAAGAGAAGAATAAGATTCTTCTAATTTGGAATATTGTTCTTTAAGTTGATTCGCCTTTCACTTAAAGTTATTCTACCTTGAATGAGTGTATCTCTTTCAACGATGGATGACTCTGTTACTTCTTTAAGTTCATTTCTCAAAGAGCGAAGAGATTGCTCTTGGTCATCACATACTTTCTGAAGAATGCTAAGTTGTTACGAAGATATCACCATCTTGTTTAAAAAAGTTCGCTTCTCTTGAGATAAGGTTTTATTCTCATCTGATAAAGTTTCCATCCCTAAATTAGCTTTAGTTAAAGAATAAGAAAGGCGAGATACTTCATTACTTAATAAATCTTGTCTCTGAACTAATTGGGTATTTTCATTGGTAAGATTATTTATATGATCAAGAGAATATGAATAGAGGTTATCTAATTGGTTATATTGATCCATCAAAATTTCTTTATCAACACGGGCTTCTTCAACAGCAGATTCAAATTGATATCTCTCCATTATTCGTTTCTGGTTTAAGACTTAACATGCGAAAGAGGGATTTCAAGGATAATTAAATATGGGAAGGATAAAACTATTAAGAAGGCAAATTGAAGACACAGATAAAAAAATCATACCTCTCAATTCATCATTCTTCTTGCGAAGATTGTCACGATCCAACAAAACATTCTGAAGCTTTTGATTTTCGAGACGAAGAGCATTACATTCTTTTTCCAAAGCTGTCTGCGAAGCAGCTCTGTCATAACCTAAATGCTTGCTCAGAATTTTGCAAACATTAGACTTGACAGGATCAATGGAGGACTTCTTACCATCATTCAGGACTTCAGACAAAACTTTGAAAGCAATATCTATTCCTTCCACGGTTTCTTTTGAAAGGGGAAGAGACTCAGGTAGAGAACTGGCAATGATAGAAGGTTGAGAAACATTCTCAATAGGAAGAGAAGAAGTTTCATTCGCAGAAGGATCAACAAGGGTGGTTTCAATCATTGAAAGATCAGTTGAGGAAATGAAGTCTGAGGCAGCTTTTTCGCGAATTGGAGATAATGGTTTATCTTGCGAAGATGTCGCAGGAAATTTAGAAGAGATAAGTAAGTGAAATGGAACAGAAGTTTGAACAGTTTTAAGGTGGCGAGATTTCTTGAGAGGTTTATTGACATCTTTATCACCCTGCGAATTACAATCCATATAAGAAACAGAGGCAACAATATTGTTATTAGAAAAAGATAATGTTTGTTACTACCTTCTCATTCGCAGACTTTCTTTTATGCGCAACAACCTTATGTTGCGATTTGGGAACATTAGGGTTCTGAACTGTAAATTTAGTTTTGGAGGCGCTTTTGCTGAAAGAACAAAAGTATGGGAATCACATAAACAATATCAAATAAGGCAGTAAACAAGATCAATTTCAACGAATCACATAAACAACATCAAATAAGGCAGTAAACAAGATCAATTTCAGCAAAACCCATAAAGAAGAAAAAAGAAAACTAACCTTGATGAATCCATGGAAAATACTAGCAGAAAGATTATTTCGAAGAAAATTACGAATAATGAAGATCTGCAGAAGAAATAGTATGAAAATGAAGAAGAACTTAAAAAGATTGAAGAAGAAAGAAGAAAAGTTGCAATAACGGAATTCGCAGAAGAACGATGAAGTTGCAGAGAAAATAAAAAGAAAGAAAAAGAGAGTGAGAAAGAATATATATAGAGGGAATTTTTCCTAGAGAAGATAAACACGATTAATACAGAAAGATATAAGCGGTTAAAAGGAAACGGTTACAAAAGACGTGTCAAGAAACAGATGGAAGAAAAAATACGTGTGATAAATGCAGAATATGAAGAGAGGAACAACTGCGGCATTTCTCACATCATTCTCTACTTCGCAGAAAAGATATGAGAAGAGGCAAGATGTAGGATCAGAATCTCGTAACAATAATATCTTAGCGAAATTATCAACAACACAACACAACAGCGTCGCAGAATAATTTCAGAAATGATATAATAAACGACGTCAGCTAAAATCATGAGAAAGATGTAAGGGTCCTGCGAAAATTAGAGAGTTTGCGAGATTAATATTTGTAAGGTTGCGAGAATGTTGCAAGTCTTATCCGAAAATAAAGGACAGATTAGTTGTCATCCATTATGTATTTCCCTATAAATAGTCGTTCAGTTGTGAAGGAAAGGGAGAGACCTTTTTTGAGTAAGAAACAAGTAAACAGGAGAGAGAAAGTCTAGAGCAGAGGTCATTCTTGATTCTTTTATCTTTTCTTGTAAGAACATTCAAAGATTGATCAATAAAATTAAGAGTGTAAATCTAAAAATTAGTTGAGTAATAATGAAATCATATGAGGAGTGTAGTGTAGGATTTCCTGCAACTACAACAATAGTCAACCAAATGGTTAGCCATATGATCACTTTCATATCAACCATATTCTTCTTCACCATAACTAGTTCAAGTTACTCAAATGAACTAGTTAGAGAGTTGTTCAATTGCAAGGAAATCTTGTGTAACTAAACAAGACACAATCGAAGCAAAAATGATTTGATTCACTCGAATCGGTTCATAAACTATATAGCCATGGTTTGCAATTTGCGTTCCTTAGTTTATATAAGAATAAGTTCACAAACATCGTTTTTAGATATAACCTACTCAAGTTCGCGGACTGGGTTCGCGGACTTAAGTTCCCGGACGGAGTTCACAAACTCCATCAGAATTTCTCGGGACAAGAACTTCCGCCAGTTCGCGGACTGAGTTCGCGGACTTGGCTCACGCCACTATACCGGTTCTCTTGATCAACAAAGTTCGCAAACTTCGGTTCAAGGAATAAGGACTTATACATATATGTGTTTCCACAACAATGCTTATATCCTCCAATGGTTATATAATCTAAACTCTTATTTCAATCATTGAAACATTCTTAGAGGACGTTGATATTCTATAGTTGTTATTCACAAATTATTTTTTGTCAAAGTAAGCAATTTTCAAAGTGATTGAAACTTGTCATGACTTTCGTCACTAGGTAAAGATGAACTTGGCTAAAGCGAAAGCTTACTAACACATATTTCGAGAAATATATAAGCGAGATAAACTCGGCTCGAAATAAATAATGTGTATAATCTAATTCTATATAGCAAAACGACTTTTGTCTCAAGATAGGAGATAAATATACTTTTGAGTGATAGTTAAGTTCAAGTCTCCACATACCTTTTAGTCGATGAAGATCCATCGGTTCCTTGAGTAGTCCTTCGTCTTGTATGATGATTGTCATGGAGTTATTGAGCTCAACTATACTTTCTATCCTAGTCCGAGACCTTAGCTATAGTAGACTAGAAATCAAGACTTATAGTTTTGATCACTAACATTGACAAACATGCTTGAGATAGCAACGCATGCGAGTTCGACTGAGCAATGTTCTAACAATCTCCCCCTTTATCGATTTTAGTGACAAAACTATCAATACATATGGAAGACAAAAAATAAATAAATTAACTTTTGCAGCTCCTATTCCACATGTCTAATCTTCAACATTACTCGAAATCTTCGTCACTTCCAAGTACTCCAATGATCCCAAAGGTTGTAAGTTCAGCATCATCGTTGTTGAAAATCCGTAGCTATAATAACGATAAAACAAGAGTCCTCAATCATTGTTATGCAGTGTCATAGTATCATTACACAACGTCAAATTTCAATTGTATCACAACTTCAACAACAATACTATGGTGATATGTATCACTCACCCTTAGTCAATACTCCATCTCACATGGAAACCACTCCCCCTTACATAATGATCCGAAAACCATATGTATTTCTAGTGTGAACTACATATTAGTTCTCCCCTTTTTTGTCAATAAAATTGGCAAAGGTACAAGAACGGGATCCTAATGAAATTTCCGAAAGAGACATTTCATACCAAAAGAAAGAAACAAATATCATCTTATTCAGATGCAATCATAAAGCCGAAGCTAAATGCATTCATCAAGGAGTTTATAAAGATACAAGATAACCCCTATAATATTCCACAGCCGCACTCCCCACAAAGATTTGGCAATTAAACACAAGTTCAATTAAGAACTCTACCCCATAAAATGTCATTCCCGAAAGAACAACAAGAGCGACCTTAATTTCGAAAGAAAAGAAGGATTTTTTTGGACATAACAAATCACATACAAGTATGAATTTGAATCTAAAATACTCAATTAAATTAACCACAAGAGAACCCATGATTAATTTAATCGAAAATGCTTAACATAAGTGAACTTATGGAGACTCAAAAATACACAATTAGATTAATCACAAGAGAAACCATAATTAATTTAATCTAAATACACAACCAAACTAATCACAAAAGTAATCAATTTATTTGGTCATGCTCGTCATAAGAAAACTTACGGAGCAACAACTAAATAATCAAACAAGATGATTAATTTGAATATGCTCGACATAAAGTACCTTACGGAACAACAACATAGCTAATCATAAAAATAATCAACTTGGTCGTTTAATGCTCAACATAAGAAACTTTACGGAGCATCATAGTACTACAAAAAATATGGATCAGGGAAGATCAATACTGCGGAATACACAAGGATTCATTCTATTTTCCATCACTATTCGCATAACGACATTCAATAGACATAATCCTTGCAAACAAAAGATTTTAACCTATATTCCATAAATAATTGATATAATAGGCTTAAATTTTGTATTTGTCAAAAGTCTATTCATTCTTTTATCAATAGATGTTGTGACTACTCGTTTTTTCGTAGTCTACGTAATGTATACAGCTCTGAGGATCTGATACTAAGTAGTATTAATAACTACGTTGAACTGATAGTGCTAAGTAATAAATGATATCTAATATCACAATAATAACGAATAACACATGTTTAATGAAAAACTTCTAAGTTATCATGAGACACAAGAGATTTACGTGGTTCGACATTTGTCTACATCCACGGGGTAATGAGTGCTTGTGTTTTGTATTAAGTTGTGGTAGTTACAAAGATCTTAAATGCTTCCCAAAGTAATAGAGAGAACTCAAGTGGAAGTAAATACTTAAGCTCTAAACATTAAAGGGGTATAAGCTTAAGACTAGATCTTCTCTCCTAGATATTGAATGCCCTTAGTTTGTTGGTGAGGCTTGGTATTTATAGCCCTTCTTGCTCCAGGTATAACTTTGCTGCCTCTGGGTCCATCATTTGCTGATATACCTTTCGTACCAATGGTACCTTCGTCCACCGCGTACTTCTCCAGTTGTATTTCGCCACCTCAGCTGGCCCACGTTCCTTTGGGAACTACCCAACCTTAGTACAGGTTGTACCTTCGTTCACCGCCAGCTTCCACAATCGGGTTCTGCCACGCTTTCTCTCTCCACGTTCCTAGATTCATGCGTGTAGATAAGAGATCTGAGCATTTAATGCTGATTGGATGCGTCATCTACCTCTGTCCCCTCGCCAGCTGACTCTATATAGACTAGGCTTTTTCCTTCCTTATCTTGATCGTTCACGCCTTCTTTCTTGGGATGAGATAAAGTAGATCTGCAGAGGTATCCCTTGTTACTCAGGCTTCTCTGCTTAGCGAAGGCTACACAGTTAGATATGTATGTGTCCACTAAGATCGTGACACGTGCTCCACAGAATATTGGTATTCACAGTTTGCCCCTTTTCTTTCATCTTCAACTGTTTGGTAGAAGTGGAAGAAAACTTCCGTTACGCCGCCAATTTTGCACGTACCGATTGGGTGGTCCCTACATGTCCTTTCATGCAATAACTTCCCCTTGACTTTCGGGACATCCAAATTTTTTGGTTTTTCCAGCCGCCTATAAGAGGGGAATAAAGAGAAGGGAATTTTATTAACTCCCTTTCCTCTTCTTCTTCGAATTGTCGCTCTCTATCCCTTTTATTGAGATACTTTTCTGCTGCTAACTGCTCCCCTTTTTCCTTCGATTCTCCGCGTGCTTTGGCTCTACTGTGTCGATCGTACAAGTAAGTGATACTCATTTTTGGTCTTGATTTTCTCCATGATTGCCCCTGTTATATCGTTGTCGTACTAGGAGATTTATTGATGTTGCTTATTATGCTTGCATGTGAGAATTCCTGCTTTCTTTTGCTCGTTTACGCTGTATGGGAACTTGGGTTTTGTTCCATTTTGATTTTTGATGATGGTTTCGGTATGATAGTTCTTCGCCTGCAACTTTTGATCAGGTGATCAAAGGTTTTTGTTCTTCTCCCATGACATGTTCAAACTGTTCCCTTTGGTTGGTTAAGTGAAACCCATGCCCAAAGCTTGCCAGTTTTTTCCCCTGATTTTCTTTTGAGTGGACTGCAATTTTTCTTCCGCCATTGGTGATGAAGATGTTCTTCCTGATGGTGTTAGGTATAATGAGGCTTCCAAAGAAACCTACGAGTAAGGTACCAAAGGTGTCTTCGTCGACTGACCCTCCTCCGCGAATGGATCATCTTGATGCTACGCCATCTCCTCCTCCTGAGGACCCTAAGGGGCCTATTGGTACTGAGGTGGCTACGGTTACTGAGGAAGTTGCGGTCCCTGAGGCGGAAGAGTTTGTTGTTGAGGATCTTCCGCATCCTCCTCCTCACTATGAGCTTCAGAGGATCCAACGAATCTCTCATTCGATATTTTCCCTATGACGAGAACAATCTTCTGATTAGCGTTGGCCAATTGGCCGTAGGTATGCTTCTTCCTCTGTATAGTAGAAATGATCCTTTATATTATGATGTTTTATCCACCAGGGATGACCCGGCAAATAAGACTCAAATTCGAGGAGTTTACCAGTACACTGGTAATTACTGGCGTGCCCTTAGTGAAAGCTGGTACCGTAGCAAGGGCAAGACAACCCTGGAGTCTTATGATCCCTTCCCTGAGAGGAGGTCTAAGCGGGAGGATTATACCCCTACCAACTTCAATGCTACGTATGCTGATGCTATTCAGAAGAGTAATCTTCTTCCTTGGAGTGTTGGTCCTCGTCGCATCCATGTTACTGCTAGGCAGAACAGGGAAGGTAATAGCCTTCGCTTGCTGGAGGAGATTGATAAGACTGGTTTGACTACCATCCCCTACTCTGCTAAGCTGCCTTTACCAAAGTCTGATCGTATTCGTCTTGATCATGATGATCGTTGGGCCCACACTCCTCTTCGTGTGGTGGGTCCTTGGTCTTATGGTTTCACCACTGCGGATCCCTCAGTTCCTCGTTCAACTCGTTCTTTGCCTGAGAAGTATGATGGGTATCAACCTTGGATTTTTAATCCTGCTGCTTCTCACGAGGTACCTTTGCTGTTAATGTCTTCGTCTTGCTTAGATATCTCTATCTGCTTTGATATATTTGTTGACTTTAATATCTTTGTTTACTTTGATGCCTTTGTTCTGACTGTTTTTTTTGCAGTCTGCCCCTGTTTCTTCTGTTGGGACTACTCCAGGCTCTGCTGGTAATTCTGTGGCTACGAGGACTAGGAAGAGGAAGGCTGCGGTCGAAACGCCTGCGGAGGTAAGGATCATACCTTTGTGCTTGTATATTCCTTGGTACCTTGCCCCTGATTCTTTGCTGACGCATGTGTTTCTTTGTAGTCTTCCCAGAGGAAGGGTAAGCTAAAGACCGTGATTGATGTTGATGCTTTAGATGATGATCCGAAGGCTGTTGATGAGGGACCAGGTGATGAAGACATGGAGGATATCGAGGATACTGGTTTTAGTCCTCATTTGGATGATATTGAGGAGGATTTTGCCAAGGAGAACCCTAGCCCAGTCCGAGCTGCTTCTGTTGAGGGTGAGAACCTTCTTATTGGTGTTGGTGCTCAGTTGGTCGAGCATGTTAGTGTTCAAGCTCCTGCACCTACGTTGACTTCGAAGATGCCTTCGTTTTCTGCTCCTAACGAAGCTTTGCCTGCTGTTTCTGCTGCTACCGGAGCTGCTGTTGTGGTTTCACTACAAGAAAAGTCGCTTTTTAGTGGCAAAATATTGTGTCACGAAAACCATTTTCTTCGTTGCAAAAAGAATTCAGCAGCGCAAATATTTCATCACCTACAGTGAGTCGTTGAAAGTGTTTTGTGACGTCCTTAAGAAATCGTCACCGATTTTTTTTAATTAGCGCTTTTTGCCACCAAAATTATCTTTTCGTGAGCAAATAAAATTGACACTGTTCACTAATTTTGTGATGAAGAATTTTGCCACTCTAGGTATTTTTGGTGAGGAGAATATTTTATCACTTAAAATAGCGTTAGCCGCGAAATTTGTTCGTCTCGAAATATACTTATAGTGAAGAAACGAGATCATCACATAAATAGTTTTAGCCGCGAAATTTGTTCGTCTCAAAATATACTTATAGTGAAGAAACAAATTCGTCACCTAAATAGTTTTAGCCACGAAATTTTTTCATCTCTAAAAAAATAATGGTTTAGCAGCGGAATAACTTTCGTCTCAAAATAAAAAAATCAATAACAAAATATAGTCGTCCCTAAAAATACGTATAATGACCAATTAGGATTGTCTCTATATGGTCATTTTAATAATGAATATCATCGTCTCCAAAACAACTTTACCTGCAAATATAGTCGTCTCCAAAACAATTTTCCAGACAAAGTCATTTGTCTCAAAAATTAACTATTTTTTATCATACCAAACTTGTCACCACTTTTTCTTTGGTGACTAGCCTAGATTTATTATTACTCAAAAAGTAAATATAAACAGATTTTAAATAAATAATATAAGTTAATAAAAAATAATTATCCATTAAAATAAATTAGGCTGACCATGCTCCATTGGCAAGTATTAAATAAATAAAAGAAAAACGATAAGGTTACAAAACTTGCGCCGCTAAGAGTTTTTTTAAGGGTTGATGGAGAAATAAGAATGATATGTTTGCATACCTAATAAGATTGAAACCTGAAATTACAAAAAAAAAAAAAAGCACAGTACGTAACGCAGCTTGCACTAAACCAACGAGGGTAAAGAGTACACCTCGGCTTTATTAATTAGTGACATATTTATTTATTTAGTTACCATTTTTTTTTTCTTAATATGAATTAGTGACATATTTACCATATTTTTTTCCTTGTTTGAGCTTTAGATTTTTACTATTATTATTTTTTAATTATTATTAATGAAAAATACATATATTTTTTTATACTTAATTTAATCCTCTTCTATTACAAAGGAGTGAATCGATAACCTCGCAACTAACTGTACACCAACCCTCTTCAATTATTAATTGTTTTCCGATGACTAAACAAATGTCATTGGGTACCAAAATACATTTAGAGAGCATCGACTAGTTAACAGAGTATTGGAAGATCGGATAAGTAATCCTAGATATTTTAGGTTTCCGCTCTTTTTTCAGATTATACTAGGAGTGGAATCTCGGGGAACCAAAGAACTGTTATCAGCCTCCGCCATAATATAAATCTGGATAATATATTTGAATGAGACATTAAGCATACCCAATGAGATCAAAACACGGATTACAAAGCCGGATGAAATCATCTTGGAATCGACTAGTGCAAATCTCTATGCATATTCAATGAAATCGAAAAAATGAAAGTGTTAGATGAATATTTTTTTGAATCTATATATATATCAATATCTAAGCGTATCTGGTGAAATCGGATGGATCTTGGTATCGATTTATTATGCATTTCCAATGAAATTGGACTAATAATTTGCTGGATGAATATTTCTTAGAACAAATTATATAAATTTCTAAGTACATTATGTGAAACCGGATGAATTTTAAAGTAAACTTTTTTGATATCGATGTATAAATGTCCAATGAAATCTAACGAATTATATAGAGTTTCATAAATCTTTTCCAGAATCGACTTATGTAAATATTTATGCACATCCAATAAGACTCAACAAATTCATAGAGTCCGATAAACTTATCTTGGAATCATCTTATGTAAATATCTAAATATAATCAATGAGATCAAACGAATTTTGGAGTCAGGTGATATTTAAGTATTTGCAAAGAGGGCGAAAACATGCCACTAAAAGAATCTACTGAGAAAAGGATCAAGATGGGCCTTGCAAGCAACTTGATGAATTATCCTCCCTCAAGTCTTCAAGCTAAATGAGGCAAAAGATCAAAACCATTGACCGACCTCATAATTTCTACCCCGAAGGAACTAGGAGATCACCCCAAGGACACATTTGACATTCAGGGGTCACAGACCGACAATGTATCCCTCCTACATATATGGAATGCATTAGCTTTCTACTGTCAAATTGGGAAGTAAAGGTCGAATAATTACGGACTTGGATGAATCTTTCTTAGAGTTAAATTATGTAGCTTTTTATGCATGTACTTAAGAATACCAAGAGAACTTTATAGTTGATGATTTGTCTTAAAATTTCGAAGCACATCCAATGAGATTGAACGAATTACAGAGACCGGTGAATTTATCTTGTTCAATGAGATCGAACGAATTCCAATTCAGATGAACCATTTTGGGAATCAACTTGTAAAGTAATTTAAACATATAAAATCTAATGAAATTTTTACAAAATTCAAAGACATGACGGACTCGATTTATATAAATCTTTAAGCGTATCATTGATCTAGCAATATGCAAATTGGAAAAACACCTACTTACTATGTGAACTGGATTTAACCTTGGTGAGTTTAGATTTTAGATCGCACAAGCCACAAAGTAATGTTATTAACACCAAAGAACTTTTTATTAGAAAAAAAAGGAAAAAATATCACCAAAGAACAAGTATAATCCGTATGACATTTATTCCACCAATAGAAAATCGGAGTTTCTAATCCAACGAATATAAATGCAGACACCATAAGTGACATGGATTGCCCACCTTATGCAAAAGAAGGAAAATTCTGGATTAGCGGGAAGAATAAGTTTTGGCGCAATATTTCCCGCAAAAAATTTCAGTAAAATTTCTTTTTCGGCTTTCCGCTTAAAACCCTAATCGCATCTCATCGTATCCCTTCCTCTTCTTTCCAAACCCTTCAAGAAAACCCATGAACACACTTCACCACTTTCATTGTTCACCGCCAAAGTATCTTCAAACGAAATCAGAAAACAATACCTCTCTGAGTGGTAATCAACCCTAAACCAAAACACCCATTGGTAATTTGAGATTATTATAGAGATATTGAAGACGTACAAAAGGAAGATATAGCGATTTATCTTATTACCTGTAATCGTACTTTGAATTTGGGGTTTGAAGATTGAGATTTTTTTTTTGTTGTTATTTGGGGATTGTTTTTCCAATTTATGTCATGATTTTGTATCTCGTCTCGTTAACAAGCTAAGGCTGAAAATTGCTCTTCAGATGACCTGGTGTTAATGCCATTAGATATTACCTGGAATAATGTTGAGTTGTTTCTGGTGGAGAAGACAACAACTTTAAAGTCTGTGATTCCCAGTTCTTGTTTCATGGAGTCTCTCTGGAACTATAAACACTTTTGCTCAGCTATGGCGGTGGTTCGCTATTAATTTATAAATCAGTGTTTTTGTAGTTTAATTCAAATACATATTTTAAATGATGCTGAATTAAATCATAGCGTTACAGCTTCGAAGCTTTGAAACGGATCAAGCATCTAAAAATTGTGTTCGCTGATCCAATAATTTTTTTCTCACCAGTCACTAGGTGATGCATTCAGCTGAGTTGTGTTCACTGCTCTGTAAATTTGTACTAGCTTGTGAAGCGTGGACTAGCCTGTGGGAAGTTAAGGTAGTCGGCTCTCTATATCCTAGTTCTTCTCTAATATGAGAATCACCCCAATATTGTGAAGCTTAAGGAAGTCATAACTCATAAGAGAAAACCACATCATGTATTTCGTGTTTGAGTACATGGTATGCTTTTGCACATAAAATCTAGGTGTGTTTTGTGTCATTAAGTCATGTGAGGCCAGGCCTTCTGATACTGTTCGGCGTACGTTTATTTCAGGAATGCAACTTGTACCAACTTATTAAGGACAAGGCTCTTCCCAGAAGCTGAAGTATGCAACTGGTGTTTTCAAAATTCAAGTATTTCAAGCTCTTGCATATATGCACCAGCGTGGATACTTTCATCACGACCTTAAGCCTGTAATGAGGTTTATATTTTGTTTTGTGGTTGTGAAAACACATTGTATGAAATTGTAACTGTCTTGAACTTTGCATAATAAGTGTTCTGTAAAATTGTGTATTTCTCTTTTTGGTCTTGCTCATGTTATTGGCTGTGCTCCTCGTCCCTTTGTCTAAATGAAGCTTGTCTAGTTTTATCATACCCTTATTTTGCAGAGAATCTTTTGGTTACAAAAAAGACCTGATTAAAGTTGCAGATTTTGGTCTTGCTCGAGAAATTTGCTCCCAACCGGCTTACACAGAATAAGTCTCCACTCGCCGGTTAGTTATAATTGGTTTTCACACTAATGTTAGCCTCATGTGTATTTGAATGCATCCTGTCATCCTAACAAATATGCATATGGCAGGTATCGAGCTCCTGAAGTTCTGCTCTAGTCACCAACAACAATTCCGTAGTTGTGCGTATGATAGTGTTGTACCATGTTATCTTATACATGCATGTTCCCGTTTGAGGTCTTGGAGTAATCTATTGTGCGGATTTGAGTTCTTCCAGGGTGTGTGAACTTGAGTTTGAGATTGTGCACCATCAGATATATTGGGGTTTATTTATCCACAAATTAAAATGACACACTCCAGCTCTTTCGGTCCTGATCTTTTTTTGTTCCTTCAGGTATGTTGGTGTATTTCCTTTGAGTGGCTAACGATGATTTTTACACCTATTGAAAACATGAATTAGTACATCACATGAGTGAGTAGGATCAGAATGTATTATGTCAGTCTATATCATTCAATAAGAAATATGTGAAGTGGCTATGGGGAAAGTTCTACTTCATCAACCTGCTTGCTTGCAGGTGTAGGACCAACAGTTTTTAAAATTTGTGTTATCTCTATGTAACAAATCAAAATGGCATATCAACTTCTTATTTGAATTGAGTTTTTATTTTCGTATATTCTTTTCTCCAGGATATTCAACATCAGCTTAATTTTTTTTTTTAATCAGCTTACTTCTATTCGCCGGTGTGCTTCTAGCACCATCTCTAGTTGGGGAGACAAGGAAGAAGAAACTAACTTCAGTGTGGAGTCTGGAGTCTTGGCTTTAGTGTCATTACAAACAGAAATTCCAGGTAGGGATATCTCTTGTAACTATGACTACTGGATGTGCGAGTCCTCATCAGGAAAGAATCTTAAGAATTGTTGTTGCCACATTAACAAAGTATTAGATGAAAAATGATAAATTCCCTACCGTTTTGTTCTCCTATTTTATGGTTTTGAAATTTCATACAGTACGTTTTTGTATAACCAACAAGTTCTTTTGACATCTTGATTAGAGTTCTGTGGGTCTGTAATCTGTTTTTTACGGATTCCATGTTGATAGACTATTTGCTATTAGTTCCATGTTCAGTTGGACAGCGCAACTTAAGATCGACTATGCAAGTAGCCTGCTGAAAGAAACAATATGACTGTGCATTGCTGCATACAAGCGAAGTAGACTAGCTTTTTGCCATACAACAAAGCACCTGAAGGAGAAATACTCTTTCTATAGTATTTCACTAATGGTTTTATATTTAGCTAAGCACATCTCAGATTTCACTGCAGCATGCAATTGGGACCATTCAGAAATTCAAGTTCTACTAATGCTTGACAGATCGATATCTTAACTTCTTTTCAAATTTTTTTTGATGTCTTAACCCTTTTAACATTGGAACTCAGGGATATAAGCAAAAAGGGGGATTGGGGCCTTATATATAAACAACCAACACAGATACACAAATGCAAGGCACAACAAACTGACTTTTCTTTTTATTTTTATAAGAAGGCTTGCACAGGCTCTTCCTATGTTTCTTTGTACCGATCAGAGTATATCTACGTAAACCTGCATCTTTCAAAGATAAGATAACTAATTTCTGAAAAATTATTTGAGGAAGAAACTTATTTTTGCTAATTTATAAGTTATTGTTAAATAGTATGGTTTACGTGATAAATATATTGTTCCGAAGAACTTATATTTTTTAGGAAATACGTATATTTTGTTACCATAAGAAATTCTTTGTGGTGACATCCAGTATCACAGAAATCATTAATTGCGGTGAAATTATAGTGTCATTGGAAATGACTTAAGCAACAAAATTTAGTTCGTTGCTGATGTTCTTTCTTGAAATGATTAGAAGTTGTTACTTTATAAATATTTGCAATAAAATAAGTTGATGGTCACTAAAAATAAATATAGTGCCGAACTTTTAGTTTAGTCACTCTAAATTTAGTTAGCGACGAATTAATTTTGTAAGTATGAACTTTTCTTTTGTAATGAAATTTATAGATTATCACCAAAAAGATTTTATGTCAATTTTTTAGCATCATCACAATAATATTAAATGGTGACAAACATATATAATCACCAAAAACTTATTAATGACTACACATTATTTCGTCTCTAAACGAGGTCACTAAAAACTTATAAGTGACGAAACTCGAGTCCCGTCACGGAAAACCTAACAACAGTGGCAAAAATTATTTTGGTCACAGTAACTAAGTTTCAGCAATGAAATATTCTTCGCCGCAAAAACTATTGTCACCAAAGCCATGTTTTCTTGTAGTGTTTCTAAGAGTCTGCCTTCGTCTCCTGCTACCTCTCTTCAATCTAGCGGTTCGTTTGCGAAGGTTGTTGCCCCTTCAACGAGGGTTGGTAGCTCGGATTCTCAGTAGAAGAAGAAGGCTGTGATTTCACTAGCCAGCTTCTCCTTCAATGCTGCTCCTGCTTCACCGGGGAGTGCTCAGTCTGTCTCTACTGCCCCTGTTAGCAAACCTGTTGGACCTCTACCTTCGTCACCAGATTGGACCGTACTGGGTAATCTTTCTTCTGATGATGACATGGATTTGGGCGGCTCTCAAGCTCATTCTTCTGTTCCTAGCTCTTCCACCATGCCGTCCCTTCGTCGTGGTGAGGGCTCAGCAATCGTGCCCCTTGCTCGTGTGCAAACAAACAAGGGTGTTGTTCCTGAATCTAGCCAAGGTAGGTTACCAGAGAGCTTGAGCTTAGGTAGTTCTGATGATGCTATTCTTGAGGCTATCCTGCGGGATTCTAAGGGTCCCTTTTCTGTCGGAGCTGATCATCATCACCTTGGTAGTTCCTTTGAGATAGCTTCACAGTTGGACGTGTTATCTTCCCAGTATCGTGCTGCCAAGGATTTGTTCTTTGACCCTGATTGTCTTCGCTCTAGTCAGAGCTTTGGTGAGATCCGTAGGGGTAACATCCAAGAGATGAAGGCTTTCATGGATACCTACGCCCATTTCCTCCCGCGTCTCTCAGCGTTCTCAGTAAGTGATTCTTACCTTATCGTTTTTCTCCTTAATTTGATCCTTCGTCTGTCCTTATACTCCTTTATTTGCAGCTTTGCAAACAGATTGATGTTAGCTATACTTTGTTCAAGGTTTATAGAGCTAAGTGCACTCATTTGAGTGTCCTGCTGGAACATGCTCGCCAAGAATCTGCTCTTGCTGTTGCTCAGCAATCTTCGTCGGGTGATGCTACTTCTGTTGCTAAGATATCTTCGTTGGAGGACGAATTGAGGAAAGCCCAGAGGTCTTCTGGAGGCTTGTTTATTGGCTCTTGAGAGACCTAATAATGCTGCTAAGGTTGCCGAACATGGTCGCAAATCCGCTGATGCTGTCTTAGCTGTCGAGTCTTCTAAAGCCATAGGTTTGTTTCTTCTTCTCCTTAGATTTTTCTTTACTTTCTGGTTGCATAGTCCTAAGACAACCTTCGTCCGGCATCTCTAGTGAACTTAGATAGTCTCCGAGATCAAGTGGCCAGGTTAACCTCCGATGTTTGGTATTATCAAAAGAAGTCTGATAGGCTAATGAACGTAACTGTTCATTATGAGACCCAGCTTTCCCTTGAGTCCTCCCATAATGCCGACTTAGTGAAGCAGATGGCTTCGCTTCGTGAGGAGTGTGACGAAGCCCTTTGCTGGAAGGAGAGTCTCATTTTAAAGCAAAAGGAGGATATTGCCTTAGTCGAGAAACGTCTCTATGCCCAAGAAATTGTTCGCAAGAAATATCATGCCGATTTTGAAGCTGCTTGTGCTTCTTTAGCTAAGGTTACTGCGGGCGTAATGTTTTAACTTCTGAGGCCTGTTCTCTTAAGAACAAACTTAATGATGCCAGCTCCATGCCTTCTTCCATGTCTCATGCATCCTTAGTAAAAAGGTTTGAAGAGTTAGAGAATGTGTACCAAGCTTTATCCTCTAAGAATGCTTCGCTCCTGATAGATGTTGATGATCTTCAGACGGAGAGGGATACCCTTGTGGAAGACCTTGGTGCGGCTGAGGTAGACCTTTCTGAGACTCAACATAGTTTAGAAGAGTCCCTTAGTCATGCTGAAGGTAGCTTAGGACAATTATTTTTTCGTAGCATCCTTTGTATCTTTAGCTTCTTGTTCTTGTTGCTGATACCCTTTGTGTTTGCAGGCCTCCAAGAGCAGTTGGTGGGTGCTAACCCCAAGATTCACCGCCTTGAGGGCCAGATATCTCAGCTGGAAATATCTCGCCAGTTTGATGCTGCTGCTAAGTTTAAAGATGAGGCGCTTCAGCAAGCTAATGATCAGCTTAGTGCTCAGATTAGGGAGCTTCGTCAGAAATCGGCTTCGGACCAAGTGGCGCAAGCTTCCCAGATGGAGGCGCAGTTCTAGCGTTCTGCCATTGACTATATTAACAATGCTTTTGCGGAGGCTGAGCTCGACGGTGTTGTCTTTCCTCGCCTTTCTTACCCATGATTGTGCTATGCTGACCTTGTTTTCAACCGACCTCCTTTGATGTATTATGCCCCCAGCTGAGGGACCTTTGTTGTCTCCTTTCCTTGAAACTATGCTTCGTTATTTTCGGAACCTTCGTCATCTGCAACTTTGAGATGTGTTAGTTTTATTTTGGTAGTACTTATTTTAGTACCTTTGTTATTATATATATATATATATAGACGTATTATGTCTAATTATTTGCACATTCGAGTCATCACAAGGTGCTAAGGTGTTTTTAACCTTTGGTGGAACATACATCATCCTACCCAAGTATTCTTTGGCCAGAAGGTACCGTGGTGGCGAGGGCACCTACGTGGGTAATAATTTTCCTGTAACCATACGCGTTCAGCGCGGTTGCTGCTTTACTTCGACAAAGTATCTCTCTTTGTGGGATATATTGCTTATTATTTTCCTTTTAGTGGGATTCATTTTCCCTTAGGATCCGAGATCGACATATGCGCAGTTATGCCATGCCTTGCCTCATCGTCAATTCTGACGGAGGGTGTTTTTTCTAACCCAATTTGTATTTAATCAACATGCACTCTTTCTTAGCAAAAAGTTTCTTTCATTGATTAATTTAGTTTGTAATACCTTTGATCAGGGATAGAACATGGCGGGCTATCTTCCCTTCTTCTCCTGAGTGATAACCATTCTCTTACAGGTAATACTTCTTTAGGTACATTGCATTCCAAGGGTGTTGCAATACTTCCTCTTTGATATTTCTTAAGTATTATGAACCCTTTCCCGCAATATCGTGTATAATGTGGGGTCCGTCCCATGTCGGAGCTAGCTTCCCCCACTCTTTCTTCCTTTGATATGGTGCTATTTGACGTAGTACGTATTCTTCGACCACAAAGTTTCTAGGAATTACCCGTTTGTTGTATCACGAGCCAGCCTTCGTTGGTAGTTTACCATCCTTTGCAAAGCTACTTCCCGCCTTTCTTCAAGGTCATCAAGCTTTTCCAGCATAAGATCTGTTGTCAGATTCTTTTCCCATGCCTCTGTCTTCGTTGTTGGCAGTATTATCTCTGTTGGGATGACTGCTTCGGCTCCGTAGGTTAGTAAGAACAGAGTTTCTCCCGTGGCTGCCCTTCTAGTAGTGCGATAGGCCCAAAGGACATTGTGCAGCTTCTCGCACCATCTCTTCTTGTATGCTCCCAGCTTCTTTTTTAAGTTCATTGTTATCGTCTAATTAGTGGCCTCCGCTTGTCCATTGCTCTTAGGATATATCGGAGTAGACTTGTTTTTCTGAATATTGAAGGTGTTGAATAACATGTCTATGTTCTTTCCTTCCAATTGTTTGCCATTGTCAGAGACCATGGCGACTGGTATCCCGAACCTGCAAATGATTTGCTCGAACAAGAATTTAAAGACATCTGTGTCCTTATCCTTGCCAAAGCTCTTGCTTCCACCCATTTGGTGAAATAATCCGTAGCTACGATAAGGTATCTTCTTTTTGATGTCCCCTCTATCAAGGGTACAACAATGTCAACTCCCCATTTGGTGAATGGCCACAGGCTGATGACCGAGTTAAGCTCCGTTGCTGGCGCTTTAATCTTCCTAGCATAGTTTGGTATCTTTCACAACGCCTTTCTAAATTCTTCGCATCTTCGTCCATGCATAGCCAATAGTATCCTTGCATTTTGGCTTTGATTGCCAAAGACCTTCTTCCGCTATGATTGCCAGCCTCTCCGCTGTCTATATCATGCAGTATCCTTTTACCTTCGGTTTGTGAGAGACATCGCATCAAAGGTCCAAGAAATGACCTTCTATACAGTATCCCGTCTCGTAGGTTGTACAATCCTGCCTTTGATTCGAGTTTTCGAGCTTCTTTGACGTCTGCGGGTAAGGTACCTTTATCAAGGTACTGGTGAATTGGGATTCTCCAATCGTCCTCAACTTCGTCTTCATTGCTTTCATCTGACGTGGGTTGATCTTTGTCAGACTCAGCAGCTTCGTTATCCAACTCTCCCATCACTTCATCTTCTTTTTATTTTTATTTTTCTGCTTCCCTCATGGCCCTTGTTTGGAAGGCTAAGGTTTCTTCAGCGTCGGAGGTTAGTCCTTCTATCGAAGGTTCATAAATTCTCCCAATTTGGACCGAGGTAGTGTTTCTGTCTCTCAGCATTGATGATATAAATGCCAAGGCATCCGCGTGTCTGTTATCTTTTCGGCAGACATGTCTGAATACGACCTTGTTGATCTTTGACGCATGCTCCTGTGCTAGCTTTATATACGAAGATAGTATCGGATCTAGAGTTTGGTATTTGAGCTCTATTTGTCTAATGACCAATGGTGAATCACTAGTCAAACGAACATCTGATAAGCCCAGCTCCTGCGCTAAGCGTGGGCCGTGTATGACTGCCTCATACTTCGTGATGTTGTTAGTCTGTTGTTCGAATTCCAACCTGAATGCATAGATGAGTCGATCTCCAGTAGGGGTTGTTATCACAATCTCTATACCTGTGCCTTCTCCGTTGGAGGAGCCATCTACGAATATCTCCCACCTTCGTGAGTTCCGTGGTTCCAAGAGATCCTCTGGTTTCGGCTTGTCTTCCTCCATTCCTGGGATGTCATATATCTCAGCTTCGTCATTCATAGGTAGGTCTTCCAAGAAGTCTGCTAAGATTTGTGATTTCTCCACTTTCCTGGTTTCGAAGATTATGTGAAATTGTTTGATCATGGCATTCCATTTTTCCACTCTTCCAATCTTCTCTGTGTTGTCGAGGATTTGACTTATTTGAGCCTTCGTGAAAACTCGGATGGTGTGTGCATCGAAATATATCCTTAGCTTTTGTGTTGCAACTACTAAGGCATATATGAGTTGTTCCACCTTGGTGTAGTTACGCTCCGCTGCACTGAGTGTCTTGCTGATGTAGTATACGGGATTTTCTCCTTTCCCTTGGTCTCGTACCAACACTACGCTCACAGCGTAGCTTGTTGTTGCTAGGTATAGTGTGAGTATTTCGCCTGGCTCCGGTTTCTGCAAGATGGGAACTGATACTAAGTACTCTTTGATCTTGCGAAAAGCTTGTTCGCACTCTTCGGTCCATGTGAACCTGCTTCCTTTCCTTAGTGTGTCAAAAAATGCTTTGCATTTATCTGATGATCTTGATATGAATCTCCCCATGAAGCTAAAATTCCATTTATCTTTTGCACTCCTTTTAGGGTTTGCGGAGATGGCATCTCCATTATTGCTCTGACCCTTTCAGGGTCTACTTCGATTCCTCGCTTGGTGAACAAGTAACCCAAGAATTTTCCTGAGGTAACTCTGAACGTACATTTGTCCGGGTTCACCTTCATGTGGTAGCTCCTCATGGCTTCAAATATCTCCCTTAGGTCTGAGAGATGGTTTTTTGCTTCTTTGTTCTTGACGAGCATGTCGTATACGTAGACCTATACTATTTTTCCTATCCATGGCTTGGATATTTTGTCTACTAATCGTTGGTATGTTGCCCTCACGTTCTTTAGTCCAAAAGGCATTCTTGTATATCAATACAGGCCTCGTGGGGTAAAGAACGCAGTATGCTCCCGATCTTCTTCCGCAAAGGCTATTTGGTTATAACCTGAGTATCCATCCATGAAGGATAGCCTTTGGTGGCCATCGGTTGCATTGACCAGCTGGTCAATATTTGGCAGTGGGTAGCTGTCCTTGGGGCACGCTTTTTTGAGATTGCTAAAGTCGATGCAAATGCGTACACCTCCGTTCTTCTTAGGTACGATGACCATGTTTGATATCCAAGTGGGATATTTGACTTCTCGTATGAATCCAGCTGCAAGTAACTTTTGCAACTCTTTTTCTACCCCTTCGTGGTAGATGTCTGCCATTTTACGTATGCGTTGTTTGAACAGTGGTATCTCCGGTCTGAGCCGAAGGTGGTGTGAGACCAAATTCGGATCGATTCCCGGCATGTCTTCCATTTTACCACGCGAAGATATATGCGTATTCTTTTAATAGCCTTTGTAGTTTCATATCCCTCTTCTTTATTAAGCAAAGTTCCGATGTTGAGCATCTTTGGTTTTGCCTCCGTCCCGATGTTGATTTTCTTTGTTGGTTCTACCAGTGAGCAGATTTGAGGAGTGCTTTTCTGTAATTGTCATTTGGCGGAGACATCTACGCCAGGGGTGGCGGAGGTGCTTGTCTCCGGGTCTGAGACGACTTCGGGTACTGAGGAGGCTGCGTCCTGTACTTCCTTGGTATTTTCCTTACGTCTCTTTCTTTCATGCTGTTGAGTAGCAGTTCTTTATTCGTTGAGTCTGATTTCCGCTAGATTGCATAGCCTTGAGTCTTGTTGGTCACCTTTGATTTCCATTTCACCCATAGGTGTAGGAAAGCGTAGGTATTGGTGATACGTCGAAGTTGTTCCTCGCAGTCGATGGACCTATAGTCTGCCCATGATTACGTTGTAGGGCGAAGGTGCGTCCACCACACAGAAGCGTGTACTGGTTACTAAGGGTTCTGCGTGTACCTGCAAGACAATTTCTCCCTTCGGTCTTGAGACTGCTCCATTAAAACCATATATTGTGCAGGTGGAAGAATCCATTTGCTCTGTTGTCAAACCCATGCGTAGGTAGGGTTCGTAAAATAACACATTTAACGAACTGCCCCCATCCACAAGGACCTTCGTAACGTTCCATCCATGTATTGGAAGAGTGATCACTAGTGGATGGTTGTGCATTTCAACCTCCTGGTTGACGTCCTTTATTGAAAAGGTTAATGGCGTGGCCATCCAGTCCCCAAAAGTGCTAGTGGGTGGTCCACTTAGCTTGAACACTTCATGGGATTCAATCTTCTTTCTGTTTCGAGCTAACTCGAGGATATCTTCGAGCATTTGTTCTTGACCTCCGCTGGAGAAGGTGATCATATTGATGTATTTGCCATCCTGAGGTAGTTCTACCCTTTTTTTTGGGATCTCTCCAGTCTCCGCTGGCTGCAGCTGTACGTACTCCATGAATTTGCCTTTGTCGATGAATCTTTGGATCACGTTGTGCAGGTGGTAGCATGTATCAGTAGTATGTACGTAGTATTGGTGGTACGCACAGTACTCCTTAGCTTCCTTCGTCTTTTCTGGTTTCTTTCCCCTAGTAATAGGGTAAGGAAAGCCTGGCTGTGCTCCCTCCTTGCTTAGGATGTGAGAGAAAGTTGTGTTTAACTTCGTGTAGACTTTATCCATAAATTATTCTCTTTCCTTGCCTCGTTTCTATCTCCGTGCTTGGATCGCTTGTCTAGAGAATTGGTTCTGCCCCCGGCTTCGTTTTGTCGCTTAGATACCTCCGGAATTGGTTCCAGAGAGTTAGTTCGTTGCGGAGCCGTTGTTTCCTTTGCTTGTGCCCTGGGGTTGTCCTTCTGGATTTCTTCGAGTCTGATGTAACGGTCCTGGACAACCCTGAGGTCGCCTTCGGAATTGAGGCCTCTGTTGTGAAGCTCTACGAAGATGGATGAGGTTCTATCAAGTCCGTAGTTATATCAGTTTATGCTAATTTATGGATTGACTTTCCCAATTGCTTGGCATGTCTTTTGCCACCTGTCTGTGTATTGCATCAGTGTTTCCCGGGGTCCGATAACTAAAGCAAATAGACTATCTAACCCTGCCTTTTTTGATTTGTTGTACATGTATGTCTCCAAAAACACCGTGGATAATTGCTCGAAGGAGTCAATTGAGTTTTCTGGTAAGTTGTCATACCAGGCCAGTGTTGATCCCGTCAAGCTTGATGGGAAGTACCTGCAAAGTACTACCTCGTTTCTTTCCCAATGGGCAAGGACACGAGTCTAATACCGTAGATGGGATGCAGGATCTGAGGTACCATTGTATGTTTGGAACGTAGGTACCGATCATTTCGGAGGGATGGACTCCCTCAAAATGAGAAAATATAGTGGGGACGTGGTTGCTTCTTGTAGCACTTCTTCTAGTCTTGCGCCTGCGTGGCCAGTCTTTAGGCCTTGGATCTCCTTCCGCATTTTCTCCATTTGCTCCATGACCATGTTCACATTGTGAGCATCTTTGGAGAATGCTTCGTCATAGTAGAACTGCGATGGATTGTATGTTGAATCCGTTTCGTCTGGGTCATGGTGCGTCCCCTTTGTTCCCTTAGGTTGATTCGCCTTTGGTGGGTTGATATCCACCCTTCGTCTTCCTGAGATAGCTCTGTTTTCACGCCTATGTTGCGGAGGGTGAGTTTGGGAACCTTCGATTCGTATGTCTAGCATACCTTTGAGGTTCTGGTTCTCCTGGGCCATTTCGTGCATGGCATCTTCGTTCTCCTTGTTACGGAGTAACAAAGCCGCTATTTGTGCCGCCATTTGGTCTTCGTTGCGGGCTCCATCTCCCTGCGGAGTGATGTCGGCTGGATCTTCAGAGTTTTCCACTCCTTCGTCTATGATTGGAGCATCTGGATCTATCTGAATCGGGGTTAGGTTTCCCAACCCTCGTCCCATAGGAACTAAGGTTCTAGGTAACCCTGCGTTGGCCGCAGGTGGCTTTGTCGTGGTAGCATGCTCCGGTAACGGCATGCCGTATATTGGTTGAGCTCCAGATGTTTGCCCCATCCCTTCAGCAGGAATAGGTGATTTGTTAGCAATCGTTCTTCTTGCTATTTGGCTTTGTCCGTCCTCCGCTTCATTCCTTTGGTGCGCTTGAGACGGCTTTTGGGATCTCCCTCTTGTGATGGCTGGTCGTGAGCTTGTTGGTACATCAGTTGGTTTCTGCATGCCTTCGGATTTTGTTATCCTGCGGTCACAGAAAAGGAAAAAAAGTCTGTTACTTGAGTATCTTCGTTAAAAGTAGCAGTTAATGCTCTGACACAGAAGACTGCTAAGCAGCTTTTTCAGAAAAAGGACTGAAATAATGTTTTTGACAGACGGGTATTAAATGCTTATGACACCCTTGGAAAAACAACCTTAAAATATCGAAAACCAATGAAAAAGGATGTCAGATCTTGCGAAAAACAAGGCTATTAAATGCGTTGAAAGATCTTTTATCCTTAAAATTTTACTGAGATTCCTCTGTCAGTCAAAGGTTCTCAGATCTAAGATGCGCTTTGTTTAAGAAATGCTGTTTTAGTATAAAACAAACATTTTGGCGTTTGTGGTTATGTATTTTGGATCTGTAACGAGGCACGTTTTTAGAGGCTATGAACTCAAAAAACATACACAAATAATGGATGAAAGAATCACTAGAGAGTGAGATTCATCGCTGGAAAACAGATCCCTTCGTTTCAGAAGATGTAGAAGTAAAATGTAAAATTGTGTCTAATACTCAGGTTCGTGAGCAAAACACGGTGGGCGCCAAACTGTGACTACTCGTTTTCCCGTAGTCTACGTAATGTATACAGCTCTGAGGATCTGATACTAAGTAGTATTAATACCTCCGTTGAACTGATAGTGCTAAGTAATAAATGATATCTCATATCACAATAATAACGAAGAACACACGTTTAATGAAAAAGCTTCTAAGCTATCATGAGACACAAGAGATTTACGTGGTTCAACATTTGTCTACATCCACGGGGTAATGAGTGCTTGTTTTTGTATTAAGTTGTGGTGGTTACAAAGATCTTAAATGCTTCCCAAAGTAATAGAGAGAACTCAAGTGAAAGTAAATACTTAAGTTCTAAACATTAAAGAGGTATAGTATATGCTTAAGACTAGATCTTCTCTCCTAGATATTGAATGCCCTTAGTTTGTTGGTGAGGCTTGGTATTTATAGCCCTTCTTGCTCCAGGTATATCTTTGCTGCCTCTGGGTCCATCATTTGCTGATATACCTTTCGTACCAATGGTACCTTCGTCCACCGCGTACTTCTCCAGTTGTATTTCGCCACCTCAGCTGGCCCACGTTCCATTGGGAACTACCCAACCTTAGTACAGGTTGTACCTTCGTCCACCGCCAGCTTCCGCCAATCGGGTTCTTCCACGCTTTCTCTCTCCACGTGCCTAGATTCATGCGTGTAGATAAGAGATTTGAGAATTTAATGCTGATTGGATGCGTCATCTACCTCTGTCCCCTCGCCAACTGACTCTATATAGACTAGGCTTTTTCCTTCCTTATCTTGACCGTTCACGCCTTCTTTCTTGGGATGAGATAAAGTATATCTGCGGAGGTATCCCTTGTTACTCAGGATTCTATGCTTAGCGAAGGCTACACAGTTAGATATGTATGCGGCCACTAAGATCGTGACACGTGCTCCACAGAATATTGGTATTCACACATGCATATCGACATACGAAAGACTTTACTTTTGACAAGATATGGGACAATCATAGTTCACGGACGCAAACACACATATCCCATAACAATATTGCAATATATAAAACCATAAAGATTAATACTGCAAAAATCATCTTCCAAACAAATTTAGAATTTAAACCAATAAATCTAAAAACATGAAGATGAAAACGTTGGACATAGTTATGTGTAATCACAATAATGGCTATTCCAAACACTAATTATTCTTCTAAAAAAAACAAGAAAAAAGAAGATTTAATAGGCAAAAACTCCTATAAAGCATTTCACTTAGTTTGAGTACACTTCTCATATTCTCTGTATTCATGAAGCTCATCTTCGATTAGATCAATTCTCGATTCCAGATTATCCATCTTTTCTCCGAGTCTCTTCTTCCAAGACAAGATTCATGGTTAAAGAGAGCTTATCAAACTGAGAAACAGAGATGTTCCCGTCCAGAGAGGAACCGTGAGTATCAGGGCTCATCACATTATCAGAAGAATCGAATCGTATCTTCTTAGATGGAAAAAGAACATTCCAAACATCACTTTCCTTGCTTGAAAGTCTTGAGGAGGACATGATAGATAAGATAGAAGAAATGTTTATGCTAAGGAGAAAAACTTCATTTTAAAAGCAACTGAGGATAGGATATCAAAAAAGACCTTTAACCAAAACCCTAAAAGAATTTGTTTATCCTCAGAAAAGTTTTTTTTTTTTTTTTAAAGAAAAACGTTTGAACAAATAACAGAAATCATCCATCACAACCCTCTTGAAGATTATGATTTTGTCTAAGAGGGATAGACAAAAAATCATCAATACAGTATTACAAACTGTACTTGTTCCAATCCTTTGCAGGATTGAGAAACTTCTTTTGAGGGGATGAAGTGTATGTTATACCTTGTTTCTGTATTGTTTTTAAGAAAGAAGAATTGTCTTCATCATTCTTTGTTTTTCGAAGCATGAATATATATTTCTTTCCAAATTTGAAAAATAGAAAATATCTTAACAAAATATATTATATATCAGATTCCGTAATTAAACAGTTATTTTGCTTCACGATTTGGGTCGAGATCGTCTGTGCCACTGCTTGTGTGTGCCCTATGTGCCACACCAATAGAAACACGCCACATCATTCCTCTCATTAACCATGACTAACTAAATAGATTTTCTATTTATACAACACTAATCTATTAGGAAAGATAATTAATTAGTTAAAGAAGATATTACAAATCCAAGAGAAAATAGCGTGTTTCTATTGGTGTGGCACATAGGGCACACCCAAGCAGTGGCACAGACGATCTGGACCCTCACGATTTGCACTTGCAAAAATGGTGCAAAGGCCAAAGAGAAAGCATAAAAATGTAAGGGCATTAACGTAATCTGATAACCCATTAAAATACAATTAATTTTAGTTTCCTTCCCAACGCAAAATCTCTTAACCCTATGTAAACTAGTAATTAATTATTAGGTCTTAACCTATGCATGGGTGCATAGGTTATCATGACTCTAATTACAAAGAGGCAAATGAAGTTATTACAAAGAGGCAAATGAAGTTGAAAATATTTTCGACTGGTGTAAGAGTTATCTTAACTTGTATGGGGTTGTTGCCGGTAGGACTTACAACGAAGCTGCGCATTGTCCAGCGAAAATGGCAAAGAATAATAGACTTGCACTTGAGGCTTTCTACTTTTCACTCACTTCAATTTCTTTTAGCTTGGCCAAAACATTGATTGGGGGTCAAACGAACTTCTGAAATTGAGAAGATCTATGTGGTGGCGCTTTGACATTTGTAGAAGGCTAGTTTTGAAAACCCGAAACAACAACCTATTGCGGTAAGCCACCAAGTAACTATCACCTGAATTCTCTAAGCTCAGAATTTGTGTACCAGAATGTTGCACTTGTATGGGGTTGTTGCCTCTTGTCAAGGATCTTAAACGCCAAAAGGTCCTGCCTGTGGTAGGATTTCCAATGAAGCTGCCCATTATCTGGCGAAAATGGCAAATAACTTCTGAAATTCAGAAGATCTATGTGGTGGCGCTTTGACAGTTGTAGAAGGCTAATTTTGAAAACCCGAAACAACAACCTATTGCCGTAAGCCACCAAATAACTATCACCTGAACTCTCTATCTCAAGCTCAGAATTTGTGTACCAGAATGTGGCACTTGACTAATTTAGTTCATGGGGAATTTTCGGGCTGCGTGCAAATTTTGGCTCGGAACGTCAGTAAGCCAAATTTTGGATCGCTAACTAAATTTTGGGACACGAGGGAGGCAGGTCATCTGACAGATGGAAAATCTGGAGACATGAATAATGCACCTTTGGCTTACGCAGTTACATTACAGGTCCCAAAGCAAATTTTGTACCGCTTAACAATTTAGGTCTCCAGATTTATTTATTTTTTTGGGGGGATTTCATGACAGTTTTTGGATCACGATGGCAAATTGCCAAAAAAATATAGTTTTTTTGGAGTATATAGGTCCGGTACAAATTTTAGGTCACGATGGACCACGCGAACAAACGCAGAATTGTGAAATGATGCATATTCAGAAGATCTATGTGGTTGTACTTTCGCAATTCTGAAAACCTGAAACAACAAAAAACCTCAGAATTGTGCAAACAAACGCCGAACTTACAGCCCAGATACTGGTCCATAACAAAGCACAACAAAACAAATATGAACCCTATTTTTGGGCATACCTAAATCTTTCTAGGCATACAAAGCAATAGTCCTAACTTGGGTGACCTTATAAGGGGTACCCTATAGGTAGTTCAATTACATATATGCCCTTAAATCTTTTAAATTACTAATCTATCCCTAACCGTAATACAAAAACCTGTAATCAATAAACCTAAGATCAGTTTCATTCAACCCCTTCTTCTTCTTCCTCCTCCACAGCCGAACCCACCATTCTGTTCTTTTTTTTTCATCGTATCATCGACGAAATTTAATCGTATTTGATGAGAATAAGAAGGTTAGTTCTACAAATCCATCTCGTATTTGATATTTTTGATTGGTATGATAGATTTAATTCGTCAAAAACATGTTTGTGCGGCGGTTACATGGTATGGTTCGGCGTAAAAAAAACCTTAGATGTGCGCCGAGCTGTTCTTGAAACTGAACCCTGAAAGTGCATATGAACGACTCGGCTTAAAATGCAAATCCGTTTTGAGCCGAACTTAATGACACAGAGGTTTCGGCTTATACGATATTCATATTATGTGCCGAACCTTGAACATTTAGAGGTTTCGGCTTATACGATATTCTCAATATATGTCAAACCAATAACAATATTTTAACCCAAAAATTAACAAATTCATGTTCGGCTCATACGATTTTGAATATATAAGCCGAACCGGTAATTATTTTTATTCCGGGCTATTCAGGATGTTGTTCGGCTTACTATGAAACTTTCATATAAGCCGAACTAGTGTCTAGCAAAAGGGTTGAAATTGAAAATTATAGGTTCGGCACATGCTATAAACAGATTCAGTGAGCCGAACCGTTCATCATTTGGTTGATTCGGCTCATATATGTGAGCCGAACCTCAACCTGGTTCGCCGAACCATGAAACAAAAATCCAAACTTTTGATAATTTTGAGCTATAGAAGTGAGATTGAGCATAAGATAGAAGTGTACCTGTGTATTAGAAGCATTGGGTTCATCATATATGCACTCATCATCTGGATTTGGCTCATAAAAATCATCATCTTGAGTTTGTGTTTGAGTTTGAGCTTGAGTTTGAGTTTGTGTAAAATCATTCTCATAATCTAAGAAATCAGCCATTTGGGAATCATTGTTGTAGTTGATATGTATTTTCCTAGGTTTTTTATATGAATTATGACCCTCCTCATCCTCCATCGAATCAAGAATTAAAATTTTCTTACTTTCTCCTTCTCTTTCTCTCCTTCTTAACCAAAACTTTGATTTTTTCCCCCAATTTTTTTCGTCTAAACAACCTTTATAATTCTGAAAATTATCTTAATCACTAAGTAAAATATTTAATCACTAATCCAGATTACTAACACTAATACGTAAAGGGTAGATTTGCCATTAAAAATTTTTGGGTTAAGCGGATATCTGATTTTGTTATTTCACAACCTTTTTTTGTCTTTATTCAGTATGCCTAGAAAGATTTCAGTATGCCCAGAATCAGGGTTCAAGAATATACTCCATACGTTTTAAGAAAAAAGTCCTAAAACGATGTGCCGAAAATCATCTTAGAAAATTGAATTAAATCTGGGCTCAGTACTAGAGGGCCCAACCAAATTACTACCAATTGGAGCTCATCCATCCGAGAAAAGATTTGTCCCCGTCCTACACGAAGTGACTGAGTTTTACAATCTTGGCTTCCGGGATTGTTGTAAATCAGTAAAGGACAAATATGTCCACAAAAAATTAAGGATTGGAGATTCTTGTGGACATTAAAATGTCCACAAAACATTAAATCTTTTTTGTGGCTTTTCTGTCATAACAGACTTAGAGCACGTTTGTTTTTTCTTCTATATAGGTAAAGGGTTCTATATAGAGGTTTACCTCTATATCTATATAAATATCACTATATAATCTCTCTTAAAATCATGTTTGTTTCACCACTATCTAACAACTCTATATTGTGTAGCCAATTTTATATATTTCTCATTTTATCCTTATAATATTCAAAAAATCCATGAATATCCATTACAACCAAAGATGTTCAAAAATTCCAGAAGGAAAAAAATGTATTAGAAAATACAACCAAAGATGTTCACTTTTTCTGAAACGGAGCGAAAGTATAACTTTTTTCTGAAACGGGGTAAAAATATCACTTTTTCTGAAACGGATCAAAAAATCACTTTATCTGAAACGGGCGAAAGTATCACTTTATCTGAAACGGGCGAAAGTATCACTTTTTCTGAAACGGAAAAAAAATTACCTTTTCTGAAACAGGGCAAAAATCACTTTTTCTGAAACGGGGCAAAAACATAACTTTTTCTGAAACAGAACGAAAATATCACTTTTTCTGAAACGGGGCAAAAATTTCACTTTTTCTGAAACAGGGCAAAAATATCACTTTTTCTGAAACATGGAAAAAATCACTTTTTCTGAAACGGAGCAAAAATATCACTTTTTCTGAAACGGCGCGAAAGTATCACTTTTTCTGAAGCATGCGAAAGTATCACTTTTTCTGAAACGGGGCGAAAATATCACTTTTTCTGAAACGGCGTGAAAGTATCACTTTTCTGAAACGGGGGAAGTATCACTTTTTCTGAAACGGGGCTAAAGTGTCACTTTTTCTGCAACGAGCAAAATATCACTTTTTTCTGAAACAGCGCGAAAATATCCCTTTTTCTGAAACGGGCGAAAGTATCACTTTTCTTGAAACATGTAAAATTTTAGATAAAATTAAGAAATTATTTTTGGACATTATAAGTTTGTTCGAGGATATATTAGTCATTTGAAGGTTTAATAGAGGTAGAGGCTCAAAGATAGCACCTCATTGGTGCTATTTGATTCCCTCTATATAGATAGAGATTTGCCTCTATCTTTGTAGAGGTAGTGGAAAAAACAAACACCAAATAAATGGGACCCACCACTATATAGAGGGTAATAGCACTACAAAACAGAAAGTCTCTTGGGACGGCCAAAAAACGTCCCAAGAGGACAAAAAACCGTCCCAAGAGGTATTAGGGACGGTTTATGTACCGTCCCCTGTTCCACCGTCACTAATACTATTTGGCCATGTTTTCTTTTTGGGACGGCCATATTTTAACCTTGATTTAAATATTTTATGACTATTAGGGACGGACAGGCCATTACCGTCCCAAATATCCTTCTTTAGGGACGGTTTTTTCAAAACTGGCCGTTCCCAGAAGCCTTCTTTTTTATAGTGTAGAGATTAGCCTCTACATAGAGGAAAAAACAAACATGCTATTAGTCTAAATGAGTCTCTTTACAGGCAAAATATAGGCGATCATCCACGGTGTAAACTTTGCCATAGGGATTTTGAGACTATTCACCATCTATTTCTTTATTGCAGCGCAGTTATTTCCTCGGTGGAAGAAAGTTCAGAGTAGGACAGGGTTCTTTCCTATAGCTGATATTATATCGCCCACTGTTTTGAAGATGTGGTGTAGGTCCAATGGGATGATTGGAGGTATTAATTGGCAGCATATTCTGCCTTTTATACTCTGGTCGATGTGGATAGGACGGAATGATAACATCTCCAGAGGAATTGTGTTTCAACCAATGAAGATTCTTGCAAGAGCAATTAAGGACGCAAGAGAGTATCTTGGTTTGGCTGGACAGATGCAACAGTCGCAACATAGATTGGTGGATGTTTTAGTTCCATGGGTTTTCCCTAAACAAGACTTTGTAAAACTCAACTGTGATGGAGCTTCTAATGACATGGGCCTGGCTGGTATAAGAGGGGTGCTAAAAGGTTATTAAGGAGGTTACTATGCTTGCTTTGCTAAACACATCTTCAAGAATGATAACAACATGGCAGGGGTATGGGCTATTAGAGATGGTCTGATCCTGGCTAAAGATCTTGGCATGAAGAAGTTAGAGGTTGAGAGTGATTCTACTTATGCTATACAACTGTGCAAGAAGGAAATTCATGTTCCTTAGAGTCTTCATGCTCTTGGGAGAGATATAGAATGTCTAAAGGAGTATTTTGATGTCATTACTTTTCAGCAGAGATATTGTGAAGCTAATTCTGTTGCAGACTACTTGGCGAAGGGCGGTGCTGCAAATGTGTTAGACGGTGTGTGGATTTCTCAACCCCTGATAACATTCGATATTTGATCAGTGTTGACCAAGATGGTAGAACTGCAGTGAGGGTAGTGGGAATGAGTGATTAAAAAAAAAGACAAATATGTGGACATTGTTTTTTTATTTTCAAAACCCAACGAAATTAACTTCAAAATTTTCTCCCCTCCGAATGTATAACTCCAAATTAGGAACTCAAAACTCATACCCAATTCCATGAGTTCCCAACTGTCGTTTCGATTTTTTTTTTTCTTCATCCTAATTGTTTGTACCCTAATATTTTACACTAAAAATGGACTTCCTTAGGCCTAATATACTCCTCTTATTAGTCAAGTATGGCTCACTAAACCTCACAAGCACTATACATGGAAGCCCATATGCAAAGATCCAAGTCAAGGCAAGGAGGGCCCAAGACATCAACTACGTCAGCATTGGACTACCACGTCAGCACTGGACTGCCAAGTCAGTGCGCCACGTCAGCAGTAAGGCGCCACGACATCACACCATGTCACCAGCATGGAGTGACACGTCAGGACTCCCCTGCCATGTTAGCGTGCCATGTCAGCAAGAGTAACCAACCAGCAGTTGCCACATCAGCAGACGGTCCAGTCAGCAAAACTGTTTCTGCATAAAATATTCTGTCATCGTTAGTAGCACCATTAACATATTCTATCAGGAAGGCATATTCTGTCACAGTTACTAACGTCGTTAGCATATGCTGTTAAGAAAGGAATATTTTATCCCCATGACATCAGCAAGTCGTCAGCGTGAAGTCACCTCGTCTTCTCAGGCGAAGTTATCTTCTCCAGTGACATCAGTAGCAGCGGTTTGCCAGTGGCAGAATCCGGCGGCCGCCATTTCCGGCCGTTACAGTTGGTTGTGATTCGATGCGTCACGGCGTACCCAGTTAGCATACTCCCCAGTTATTTCCACCCCGCTCGTTTACAACTGGAGGATATTTACGCCCACCTGGTTGAACCGAGTTGGCTCATCGAGTCCCAGGCGTGTTGAGTCGTTGACTCTCTGATGTTTCAGCTCATCCTCATTTAGCTTGGGGATGTTTCCGCCCTGCTTCGTGGGTCAAGCCAATAACACTCATTCTTTGGATTTAGTTGTGTGTAACTCTTTGCATGGATAATTCCACAATCCTAGGGGAAGTTTCTGAAAATATCTAGAAGGATTGTTGGGCAAGTTACAAAGGGGATATTCTGGAATGTTCCAAGAGACTTGCAGGGAAAGTTAATATAAGCCATGCTTATCTCGAAATTAGAGCTAAACCCTAATATGAAAGATATAAATACATGGGTTTACAACCCTAAAAGGTACGCAATCTTCTCAAACACAAACTCATGTGAAAAACTCTAGCTAACTTAAGCATCAGAGGGTTTTTTGGAGGTACCCCCCAACATTGTTCACGTGGAGACAAAGGTAGCAGTTCGATCAATATCAACATCATCATCAGATTCGTGTTTGGAGGTGAAAATCTTTTACCTTACAAACATTGGCGTCGGACCAAGGGGATCCGAGAAAAGAGATCGTGTTTTTCCTAGATCGAGATTATGGAAAAAGTAAAGTTAACTGCACGAAGGATCGTTTCTGCTAACAATCCGCAATGCACGATGACTGAACCAAACGAGGTTCAATCAATACCCGTTGTTCCTACTGGAAACAGAAGAGATCGAGATCGAGTTCGTGGCAAATCCCCATATCCGAATAATCAGAGAAGCGAAAAATGACCAATGATCGATAACAAAAAGGTGGATGTTGACTTCATACCTGATGGAGGAAACCCGCGAGCTCGAGTTAACTGAGAACTGGTGTTCGGCAGCCCGTCAAGGAGGAATGACGACAGAGTTGATCTGCGAGATGGATGAACCACAACCCCTAGTACGACGGAAGATCTGTTGCGCCAGCAGCTGCATGAGGTGGTGAAAGAAAACGCTCTCCTGAGATTATAACGTGTGAGCCAGTCTCGATCAAGGACTGCTGATCTGAACCGTCAAGATCGATTGACAAATATTGATCGTAACAGAAAGGGTCGATCCGTGTGGAAACGCCTCGGAAACCGGGTTAAACTGCATGCTGCTGACCAACCCGAAGAAGTCATCGATCCGGATGAACCAGGGAAAAATCCGTCAAGAAACCACCAGGTGGTCACTGAAGATCTACCTAGATGGAGGCGTGTACGTGACCAGCGAGCAGATGCCCGTGCACATCCAACTACAACTTAGCATAGTACGACCAGAACCACCACCCGCTCAAAACGCCCCAGGGATGACGAAGACGTGGTACGAGATCGGTACAACGATAGAGAGCTTTCACATGAATACTACGCTCGTTCGGAGCGAACCCGAATCAGAAGCGAATCTACTGATCGTCAAAGTAGAAGAGTAAGATCAAGAGTCGAAGTTCCAGATGAACGAGATTATGAGCAGGAAGACATCTCTTCTGATGGCGACGTGAACACAATAACAGATGCTCGTCTTTGCAAGATGATCAAGAAAGTGATGTCGAAAAAGCGCTCCAGAGAGGAAAATATGGACAGGATGCACCGAGCCGCAAGAGCTCCCTTCAACTGAATATCAGAGAATTCCAGCCACCAATGAATTTCCAGGTTCCCAAACTGCCAGAATTCGATGAGAAAACAGATGATCCAGATCAGCATGTTTTACATTATGAAACTACCATGACTCTGTTACAGCACAGCGATGAGTTGATGTGCAACATGTTTCCGCAGTTACTGACTGGCGGAGCACTTACATGGTTCAATCACCTCCGTACACGGTCCATCGGGACTTACCATAAGTTGTTTGACAAGTTCATCTCTAACTACAAACACAACAGACGTGATCGGAAGGGATTCCACTCATTATTCCTACTGGGTATTCGGAAAGAGGAAAGCATCAGGCAATTTACTCGACGTTTCAAGCAAGAGTTGGCCGATGTCGATGGAACCAACGATCAAGTCGCCATCGAGGCCTACAAACAGGAATACCAATATGATCAAAGAGGTGTATACGGTTCCATGGTCAAGAGACCACCAAAGACTATGGAAAAACTGTATGATCGAGCCGAAGAATACGCTCGAGTTGAGGATGATTCAAAAGCTCGATAAACAAGAGAATCTAACATATCATCTAATCATCCAAATGATGGGAACAAAGACAAGTCGAAAAACCGTTCGAGTGGACAACATAATGATCGAGGTGAAGTTCGAGAGAAACACCATGGGGAACGAATGGAAACTGGATATCAGAAACATCATGATATGAAGCTGACACCATTGAACATACGAATTACAGAGTTGTATGAGAAAATAAGCAAGGATTTGAGCCCCCCTAGGCCTTTTCCAGCGGAGACACGTAATAAACGCGACAAAAGCAAATACTGCAATTATCATAAAGACGTTGGTCACAAGACTGAGAATTGTCGCTTCTTACAGATCGAAGTCCAGCGAATGATAGACGCTGGAAAGCTACAAGAGTACGTGAAAAAAGGATTTAGGAAAAGTTCGGGGCAATTTGGCACATCACATGTGATTAATGTCAGTCACGCCAGGATCCATTCAATGACCAGACGGGCATCAGAAGATGAGACCAGGAGAAAGCTCAGGAAGTTAAAGGAATGGTACGTGACAAATCACATCGATTTTGTCAGTGGAAATGGAGCAGAAATTCTGGAGCTTGGATGCAGTGTTTTAAGACCCGGACCGGGCGGTTGGACCGGAGAACCGGCGAACCAGCAAGAAAAACGGTCTGGTTCGATACTGACGCACTAACATGTTTAAAAAACCAGTGAACCGGATAAACCGGCTGGTTAAACCGGTAAACCAGCTGACCCAGCTGGGTTTTGACGGTCCAACCGTTTACTTTTCCATCAATTTTTTTTCCTTCTGAAGCCAAAGTTTTAAAACAGATCTTCAATCTATCTTCGTGAATCTATATATTGTGATTTGTATTACTGGAGATGTTTATAGCAATTGAAAGATGGATATTACTTTACAGAATCAGATCTATAATCTCCCATCATCATCATCATCAGATCTATAATACATCAGAATCTCAGATTCATTTATGAAAAAAAAATATTCTCACAAAAAAAAGATGAATCCATGAAATTAAACGTCGTTGGACAAATTTAGAAGAGGAAAGAAACAATTTTATGGATGACCTGCTCATATGTTGGCAATAGAGAGACAAAGAATCGCGCCCACAGGTAAAAAAAAATAGCAGAGAAAAGAAAGGGTTAGACCGGAGGTAGGAGAAGGAACGTATTTGAAGGGGTAATTTGGATTTTGGGTATTACTAATTATTTGACGTCCTTCCTTTCATAAGCAGGTTAACCCGCCACCACTAGCACCACGTTTTAAGGCTCCACGTTCTAAGGGTAATCCATTAGATAAGGTTAGTGGGGTGCTATATTTAAAGTTATCATGTACTATTTGATGACCCACTGAACCAGTGGTCCATCCACGGGTTAACCCAGTGAACCTTGACCCAGTAACATTACTGGTTTGACGTTCGGTCTCGGTTATTAAAACATTGCTTAGATGCATAAAGATCGAGTTCTCTGAAGCAGACATGATAGGTGTATACGCCCCCCACAATAATGTTATTGTTATAACAGCCTGGATTGGGATGTTCCGTGTACATCGTATTCTAGTAAATACGGGAAGCTCAGTGCGCGTGCTATTTTCATGAGCCTATTCCTCCATGAATCTCTCATACGAATTGATCGAAGAGGATGAAAAACCAATTCTTGGCTTCAGCGGCGAAGTTACAAAAGCAATTGGGAAAGTAAAGATGCCTATAAAAGTAGCTGACAAGTCCGTTCTGGGAAATTTCTTGTTGCTGGACTGTCGAGCTCCATATAATGCGATCTCGGACGAGACTGGATGCATGTGATCGGTGCAGTCACATCCTCGTATCACCAATGCCTGAAGTTTATTACACCTGAAGGGGTCGTGAAAGTGAGGAGCGAACAGATGGTAGCTCACAAGTGTCACGAGAACGTCATGGATGAATACCGGAAATCAGAAGTCAGCGGGAACCATATCCTGCGAGCCGAGCAAAACTAGAAATTACAGAGTCCTCTCCCTCCAGAATCATATAAGGGAGAGGATACGGCGGAATAGCCAACAATCAAGAAACTGATCGAGCTCCAGATTGGGGATGAGAAGCATAAAAACACGTTCATAGGGGAAGATCTACCCGCGCACGAACGTGGTGGTGTGATTACACTATTAAGGGCAAACGTTGACGTTTTTGCATGGGGTTTTGCTGAAATGTCTGGGATAGATCCAAGCGTAGCCTGTCACAGGCTAAATATCGATGAGAAGTTCCATCCAGTTCGTCAGAAAGTTAGGAATATGGCGCAAAGCAAAAAATATGGAGTTGCTGCAGAAGTCGAGAAGCTGTTGGAAGCAGGCTTTATTCGACCAGTACAGTATCCTCGCTGGCTGTCTAATATCGTGCCCGTTCCAAAGAAAAATGATAAAATTCGTGTCTGTATGGATTTTACTGATTTAAATAAAGCATGTCCAAGCTATCGTACCCACTTCCGCGGATAAGAGATTTGGTGGATGCGACCTCAGGGTACGGGAGACTGTCATTCATGAATGGTTTTTCGGGGTATAACCAGATACCTTTGTTCAAAGAAGATCAATATCTTACTTCCTTTGTGACTGACAGAGGAGTTTACTGCTATACTATGATGCCGTTCGGGCTAAATAACGTAGGAGCGACTTACCAACATTTGGTAGATGATATGTTCAAAGATCTGACTGGGAAGACGATGGAGGTATATATCGACGATATGGTAGTAAAATCTAACCAAAAGGAGTCTCATTTTCTCGATCTACAGAAGACGTTCGATATCTTGAGGCGACATCGTATGAAGCTAAATCCAGCAAAATGTTCATTCGGGCTATCCTCAGGAAAGTTCCTTGGATACTTGATGACGCACAGAGGAATCGAGGCGAATCCGGAGAAAATCAGAGCCATCATATATGCCATCCCCAAGAACGAAGAAAGAGGTCCAGAAGCTAGCAGGGCGATTAACAGCTTTAAGTCGTTTCATTTCGCGCTCGTCAAATCGATTCAAGCCATTCTTTGACGTTTTGAGGAAGGCAGTGAACTTTGGTTGGACGGAAGTGCGCAAAAGAGCTTTCGATGAAATCAAACTTTATTTATCTACTCCCCCAGTATTGGTGAGTCCAAAAACTGGGCAACTTGTCGGAGTTTATCTAGATGCAACGGAGAACGCTGTAAGTGCAGTACTATTTGTTATTGAAGAACATCAAAAACCTGTTTACATCGTCAGTAAATCTCTGACAGGGGTGGAAACACAGTACAAAAAGATTGAAAAAATAGCACTTACATTGTCACATGCATCACGTCACCTCAAGCCGTATTTCCAGGGAAGACAGATCGTAGTCTACTCGGAATATCCGCTGAAGAGAATCCTGGAGCGTGCTGATGATTCCAGCCGACTGGCAATATGGTCAAAATTTTTGGGGGAGTATGAAATCAAGTACGAAACCAGAACTGCAGAGAAGGGACACGCACTGGATATACTGTTAGCAGATTTCCCTGTGGACGACATAGAAACAATTACCGAAGAAGAAGAGTTGTTGAACAAACCCGAAGAGTCAACCACTAATCATACTGGGGGAGAGTCCACTATGGAAGTCGATACACCTGAGCCACTGTGGACTGTATTTACTGATGGGTCATCAAATGTTGATGGATCTGGTGTTGGTTGTGTCATCCTTACTCCCGAAGGTTCAAGGATCGAGAAAGCAACTAGATTGGGATTTCACGCATCAAACAATGAAGATGAATATGAATCCGCAATTGTCGGTTTAAAAGTTGTCAAACAGTTAGATGCGAAGAACGTGAAGCTGGTCACTGATTCTATGCTAGTAGTCAGTCAGTTTCTGGGCACCTACAAAGCCAAAGACGAGAGAATGACCTTATACTTGGATTGCATGAGAAAACTGGTAAACGAGTTCGACCAGTTCTCTATTGGGCAGCGACCCCTACTGGAAAACAGGCACGCAGACGCTTTAGCATATATGTCTTCCGCAGTCGATACTGACACCTCTCGTTTCGTGGTAGTGGATTACCAAGAGTTACCTAGATCTCCGACAGCCACTTTGTTCTAGCTCTCGAACACGCTAGTGGGGGAGAGAGGGTAACTACATCAGCACATGAAGATATCGGAAACATTGACAGCAATATGGATATTGACAGTCCAGTGATAGAAAATTCAGGCTATCCTGTTGAAAACGCTTCAGACTGGCTTCAGCCATATATTCGGTATTTGACAACCAGTGAACTCCCAGAAGATGAGTATCTCGCTTCAAAAGTGAAGAAGAATGCATGGAGATATTCAATGATTGAGGGACAGTTATACCGCAAACTTGGCTTTGGATCCATTTTTGCGATGTGTATCAGCCGAGGAAGGACAACAAATATTGGTAGAGGCTCATGATGGAATATGTGGCAACCATTCTGGAAGGCTCATTCTCGCGCACAAGATACTTACCCAGGGGTACTTCTGGCCGTACATGCAGAAAGATGCTAAAGAGTACGCGCAGAAGTGTGTGCCATGCGAAGAGCATGCTCCAATTCCTAGAAGGCCTGCCAACGAATTGCATCCAGTTTTAAGTCCCTGGCCATTCGCTAAGTGGGTACTAGACATCGTCGGACCACTCCCCAAAGCTCCTGGAGGAGTGAAATTCATTTTGGCTGCTACTGATTATTTTACCAAATGGGTCGAGGCAGTGGCGCTGGTACATGTTACCAGACATGATGTAAAAGGTTTATATGGGAGAACGTCATCTGTAGATTCGGAATCCCACACGAGTTAGTGTCAGACAATGGCAAGCAGTTCGACTATGGAGTGATCAAAGAATTCTGCAAGAATTTGAGCATTCACCACAACTTCTCTGCTCCTTATTATGCCCAGAGCAACCGGCAGGAGGAAGCAACCAATCGTGTTATTATGGACAACCTCAAGAAAAGTTTGGAGAAGGCAAAGGGGAAATGGACGGAAGAGTTCCCAGGAGTCTTATGGTTTTACCGAACGACCCCAAAATGATCCACTGGATTTTCACCATTCACACTGGCTTATGGGACAGAAGCAGTCATACCCACTGAGGTACACCTGAAGACTACCAAGACCCGTGCTGTCAAATATGGAAACAATGAAAACATAATGGCTTTGGATAAAGATCGTCTAGAAGAACAACGAGAAACAACCTTGCAGCAATTGGTTCGATACCAGCAGGAAATCAAGCAGAGCTATGATCGTAAAGTCAGGGAACGATCATTCAAACCATTGGAATATGTCTTGAAGAAAACTCGAGCAACCATGATGGAACCAAACTGTGGAAAGCTCGGAGCAAATTTGGAAGGTCCATACATAGTAGACAGGACCGCATCTTGTGGCTCGTACTACCTAAGGAACCTCGATGGAAATCAAGATTCAAAACCATGGAAGCCATGGAATTCGTTCCACTTGAAGAAGTTTTATCATTAGCTAAATTCGTATAGGAGTAGTTTCGTTCAAATCATGTTGTGTTGCACTCTTTTTCCTTTATGATGGTTTTATCCCACTGGGTTTTCCACGCAAAGGTTTTAACGAGGCGGCTGTTGTCGGGCAGTAGGTACTTATCTTGTTATTCCTATTCAGATATTTAATTCAACATTATTTTAGTACTTTGTGTTCTATCAAAATTGTTCGCGTTTAATTATAAGCTACTGCGGACGGTTCGAGTCCGCAGTCAGTCCCAATGGCAAAGCAGTGCAGTTCGAGCATGTTTTCAACAATATCTCCCGCACCTTGCAGATAGGGTGAATGCACATTTCGAGCATTTTACCCTATTCCAAACGCACCCGTCGTATGGGACGTCAGTAAATGTGGCGAACACTTTCTCCTGCCTAGGCATGGGAAAGTGTACACATCTCGACTCTGCTCATCTCGAATAGTAGGTTTCACCCCCTGCGCGAATTCAAGATAGCAGAAAAACACAAACTCTCATTCCATGCGCGAGCAAAATGCAGTAAGGAAGTGCACCCTTGCGCGAGCATTGAGCAGCATGACACAGTAACATACTGGGGGCGAGTTCTATATCACCTCAATCACTTGGGGGAGAGATATAAAATATCTCATCTCACAAACAAAACAATACCTGGGGGCGAGTTGCATAACACTCCATAACGTGTTTGGGGGCGAGTTATGCAACACTCCAGGACAATACGAAGTTCAGTCGCAGGAGAATTGGGGAATCCAAACTTCTTAACCCATAACAAGTTATGGATTAAGAGGGGGCGATGTTTGTACCCTAATATTTTACACTAGAAATGGGCTTACTTAGGCCTAATATACTCCTCTTATTAGTCAAGTATGGCTCACTAGGCCTCACAAGCACAATACATGGAAGCCCATGTGCAAAGATCCAAGTCAAGGCAAGGAGGGCCAAAGACATTAGTGTTGCGTCAACATTGGACTACCACGTCAGCATGCCACGTCAGCATTGGACCGCCAAGTCAGCGCGCCACGTCATCAGTAAGGCGCCATGGTATCACACCATATCAGCAGCATGGAGTGACACGTCATCACTCTTGCCATGTCAGCGTGCCATGTCAGCAAGAGTAACCAACCAGCGGTTGCCACATCAACAGACGGTCCAGTCAGCAAAACTGTTTCTGTATAGAATATTCTGTCACCATTAGTAACACCGTTAGCATATTCTGTCAGGAAGGCATATTCTGTCACTGTTAGTAACGTCGTTAGCATTTGCTGTTAAGAAATGAATATTCTATCCCCATGACATCAACAAGTCGTCAGCGTGAAGTCACCGTCGTCTTCTCAGGTGAAGTTATCTTCTCCGGCAACATCAGTAGCAGTGGTTTGCCGGCGGCGGAATCTGACGGTCGTGCCCGGCAGCCGCCATTTCCGACCGATGACAGTTGGTTGTGATTCGATGCGTCGCGGCGAACCCAGTTAGCATACTCCCCAGTTATTTTCACCCCGCTCGTTTACAACTGGAGGATATTTACGCTCACCTGGTTGAACCGATTTGGCTCATCGAATCGCAACCGAGTTGAGTCGTTGACTCGCTGATATTTCATCCCATCCTCATTTGGCTTGGGGATGTTTCTGCCCCACTTCGTGGGTCAAGCCGATAACACTCATTCTTGGGATTTAATTGTGTGTAACTCTTTGCATGGATAATTCCACAATCTTAGGGGAAGAATCTGGAAATATTTAGAAAGATTGTTGTGCAAGTTACACAGGGGATATTCTGGAATGTTCCAAGAGACTTGCAGGGCAAGTTAATACAAGCCATGCTTATCTCGAAATTAGGGCTAAATCCTAATATGAAAGATATAAATACATGGGTTTACAGCCCTAAAAGGTACGCAATCTTCTGTACACAAACTCCTGTGAAAAACTCTAACTAACTTAAGCATCTGATGATTTTTTGCAGGTACCCTCAACACTGTTGACGTGGAGAGAAAAGTAGCAGTTCGATTAATATCAACATCATCGTCAAATTCGTGTTTGGAGGTGAAAATCTTTTACCTTACAAGCACTAATGAACCTCTGCATCAATTTTCCTTCAATCTTCCTAATCCTACCCCATTAATACATTTTACTTGGGGCTCTAACAATTCCAATTTTTCCCTGGACAAAAGTGCTATGGACCTATGGTAATGGACTTTCTTTTATGTATCCTTTTTCCATTTTTTCCGGTTAATCAATTTTTGGAAGATACATAGCTGAAAAAACCAATTTCGGCTAAATATTTTGATTGATTCTAAGCTGACTAATGTTTGTCAATGCATTATAGTGAATTATATTTTTGTGTATGTCTTACATTTATAGGTGAACCAGGCTTTATTTCAATTGATGCGACAACACTTCAAACAAAAACGATGCGACAACATGGAATTTCTTATCCTGAACATTTGGAATTATAAACAGGAAAAAAAATCTCCAGCGAAACTTCTAGTACATGAGGCCAGATATTCGAATTTCGGTTTCCTTTTAGCCGTGGATGCTGGCAAGTGTCCTGGTGGAATTGCGCTCAATTGTTACAGCGTGAAACTGTACCTAGAGGGAAAAGTGGCTCCACCCACTTCGTGAAACTAATACCCTCGTTATACTGACGGTGAGGATAATACTGTAACTAAGAATGAAAGTGTCAAAGTATGATTTGAAATTACTGATGTACGTACGCTATTTAACCTTTTTAACCTTCTCACGTGTATTGTGAATGTTTAGATTTTACCTTTTCACGTGTTTGTATATGTGTCAGTCAGACAGATCGAACCCTTCTCAGTTCAGTTATTGTGGATCTAGCTTCCATTTTTACCTCAAAATCAGAGTACTCTGAATCACTAAATGTAGCTTCTTTGACTGACTCGTCAAAAGTCAAGCCACCTCCAAATCTCTGGATTCAGATCAAATCAGATCCTTTAAAAAGTATTTTACGGCTATAATGACTATACAGTATAAGCTATCCAGAAGAATCCTGCTTATTATTCTTGCCGTTGGCTGTGAAAGTCGAACTCTAATACTCTGTGTTTTCATATCTATATGTGTATAATTTTTACGGTCAATTTGAAATCATTTCACAGTAAATAAAATTTACTGCTCTTTTACTTTAGACCGTGCATTAATGAAGGACTAAAATGGGGTGACAACTTACAACCACCCCAAATTCTAAAATAAAACCTAAACCAAACTAGGAAAACCAACACCCATTGTGAATAAAGAAGAAAAGAATAACTAGCAGTTTCCCTGGCAACATTTTCATCCATTGTGATTGAATTCTGATCCTACTGACAAAATCCTTTTCGAAAGAAAAACAATTAACTTTTTTTTGAAGCAATAATTAAATTATTAATTTTTTTTTCCTGCATGCTCCCGACGTGTTGCCCCTTTAATCCCCTCAAGAAACAACAAAAGAATGTAGAAAAAAATTAATCCAAATTTGTTAATTTTCCTTCTGATATTAACCTTTGATGAATTTTTTTCCTCAGATCCATTGGATTTAATGCTTAACAAAGTACTGCATTTCGAGAGAAAATTTCAGTAAACGAAATGAAAAATCCAATCATAAACTAAACAAATCCACATTTTATAAATTATTAGAACTATAGATGAGAGGAGAAAAATGGGAGACCTTGATGTTAGAGTCGATGGAATTTACAACCTTGGATCTACATAATTCATAACACATAAATTCAAGATCTAGTCCTAAAATCGCCAAATTTTCCCACAACTTTCTTGAACTTCTACTCATTCATAATTGAGTAATATATCTTACAATATATTTACATAATAATTCAGTAGTAATAAGGAAGAAAGAAGTTCAAGAAAGCTGTGGAAAAGTTTGACAGGACTTCTCTGCAGAATTATTCTTCTTCATCATTCATTTCCCACTTCATGCAAAATGAAAACACATCATCAGCATTTACAACACAGACACACATACAGAGAGAGAGAGAGAGAGCTACAGAGAGGCTGAGAAAGAGAGACACACACAGAGAGAAGAGAGACTGTGAAGTGAGAAGAAGTGTGTTGACAAAGAGAAAAGTGAAGAGGGGGTATAAAAAGAGAGAAGAATGGCAATAACTTTTAAGAGTGAGTGCGGTGTGGGGTTAGTAGATAGTAGGAGAGGAGAGGGAAGAACGTGAGAGATCGATGGGTTGATATTCAAATCTGGATATTGATTCAGTATGGGGCTCCTCCTTCCTTCGTTTTCTACTGCTACTACTCTGTGTATATATAAATATAAATTAATAATACTGTATTATTTAGGGTTGTGGGAGTTCGTGATTGGAGGATCGATTGCTGAATTTTAACTGGCCAGAACAATTACCGAGAAGGATTGGGGTAGATGGAATATTTGAAGAAAGGCATTCATTATTGACTGTGTCTTTGTTTGGTTTTATATATCAAAGGTATGAAACTATGAATGTGCTCTCTCGCATGTTCCTTTAGACTGTATATATTTTACCTAACTAGGAAGATGCCTAGACGTAAGTTTGCTGTTTTATTTGTTGTTTTTAGAAGAACTTAAAGAGAATGGCGTATGGCGTTGAACGTATTTAATTTCTGTTTGGTGAGTATTCATTAATTAGTAAGAAACGAATTTACTTAAGAGTGATTTTCTTTTCTTTTTACTCCATCTGTAAAAAAAAAATGCAAGTGACATCAGTTATTACAAAGAGGGAGAAAAAAAAAAGTCGGACTCCATTTTCTCCGATCGATAAACAATTTGATGGTGTCGAGTTTCGGACGAAGGTCATAACACAAACTTTCTATTTAACGGTTCACAATCACAATTTAGAGGGATTGAAGGTCAGAACACAAACTTTCTATTTAACGGTTCACAATCACAATTTAGAGGGATTACTCACCAGAATATGATTGACCAATAGATATAATAAGTGATAAATGACAAAGTGGGATATTTACCTTCACTTATTCCTACTTGGCTCGGACGCTGATTGTCATCGTGCTAAATTTGCTTTTCGCTAGAGTAGAAGCAGATTTGAACTCCACTAAAGCATTCTTCATGTCGAGGTTCCTTATCCGCACCAAAGTTGGTGTTGCCATGAAGATGTAAATAAAAGAAAAATGTGACAACCAAATGATAATACAAATGAAACGCACGTAAGAAAACAAAAATTAGACAAAGGTAGGATAAAGGATGATGGCATTGCCGTACGTATATCACCGGATTCACCGCCCACCAATTATTGATTTTTCATTTAATTTCTATCTCCTTAATAATGCATGCAATAGTTATATTATTACAGTATCGCCAACTATATTCATCGTCATCGCAGATTGTTACTATAATTTTGGGACTTTATCTTCTTCTACCATAAAAAGAAAAAGGATGATCAAATCAATCAACTAAATAGGTATATCAGATGAGATGGGAACTGAAAATGGCTGTAAGAACGAGTGGATTCAATCCAACGGTCAGAAATGTGGGGCCGAAGTTCAGTTTATCACGTCTAAAGTGGGCACAATATATAGACTGGACCACGTGATGTTTTTCCTGTGGTGTCGTCTTTATTTTTCTGGTCATCATTACTTTCCTTCAAAATTCTGAATGTGCCCAGGAAATCACTTTCATGGGGACGAATGTATGACACACAATTATGAAATATTCACGTAGATGTCTCGTCTGGAATGTGTTTGTTTTTCACCGATTTGGGTGTCTGACATTATATTCTCACATGGTCTATACCTTCTGTCCTGTTTGGTAAAATTTATCACGATTTATAAAGGGAATATCAGTCATATTACGTGCTGATACCATTTCATCGATCCAACGGTCAGGATCGATGAGATCTTTTTGTCCTATATGAAACGGTATCAGCACTTAGTAGAACTGGTATTTCCCTTTATAAATCATGAAATTTATGATTATCTACTTATCATTATAGATAATCATAAATTGATAACTGAATTTAGTATAATCATTTTTATGATAAATTTTCACAAACACATTTCTCAAATAATTGATTATCTTTAAAAAAATGCTTTCAAAAATTAGAGGAAAAAATAATGATCTAGGATTTTTTTTCTAAGTCCCCTATTACTATTTTTAGCTCTCTCTTGATAGTTTAGAGAAAATAAGAAGAAAAAACCCAACTCAAGTTTATTGGAAAAAAAATAATTGATTATAATATTTTTAAAAACAACTTTTTTATGTTTCTAAAAATAATGGATTTTTTCAATTATGATTAAAATAATCAATTATTATAATGGTTACCAAATACATACATAATCCAGTGTGAGCTATATAATGGATTATGGGCTGATAATCCATTATAGTAATGATTACCAAACAACCCTTCAAGTTATTATATTTTTCGGCGTAGCTTTGTAATGGTATAATTTAATCACGTAAATTTGTAATTTTTTTAAAAAAAATCCAAAATTTTTTGAGCACACTGCTTTAGTTTAGTCCAGTGGATTGCCAGAGCCGATCCTAAGTCTAGAATGGCCCTATGTGAACTTAATTATAGGGTCTTTTGTAGGAATATTTTTTTTTCCCGATAACCTTGAAGAAACGATAAACAAAGATTAAAGAATGATTTTTTTGCTAATATTCACCGAAAAGAACAACAAAATACAAGAAAAACTCAAAAGATTTGGTGATTACTGCAATGAGGATTTAATCAATTACCCTCGTAGCCTATGACCCATATGTAGAATTTAAAACGTGAACTGTAACGCAATTTTTCATTTTCAAAATCAAAATATATTAAATCAATTTCTCTCACTGCGTGGATTCTTTTTAATATTAAGAAAGTGTTATAAGATTGATATTTTTTAATGTGTTTACGAATCATTGAAGTTTCAAATATGGAGTATTCGTAATATTAAGAAAGTGTTGTAAGATTGATATTCTTTTAATGTGTTTTTGGACCGGTGAAGTTTCAAATGTCCTAATATATCAAGATAATGCAGTATATATGACACACAAAATAGTGATAAAAAATAAAGATTTGATATTTTAGGAAATTGTAGATTTTATGTAGATGGATGAAAAAATGAAAATAAAAAATAAAAATAGATTGTTTTATAATTCTGTCCAAAATAGGTCATTATAACATATACAAAGTAGAACATGAACAACTGGATGGCTCGGTGGTAGATGGGAGTTCAAAATCAAATGATCATAGATGCCACGGATTCAAAACTCTATCTGGAAACATATTTTTGGGAAAAAAACAAACAAGAGAAACAAGTTGGCACTGATGGTGTATACTTAGCTATGAAAGGGCCCTTACTAGAACTGGACCCTGTGCGGTCGCACACTCTGCACCCTCTCAGGATCGGCTCTGTGGATTGCAACTTGAATTTAACCATAGCCTAATACTAAACCGGATCTGCAAGGATGCAAAGTTAAAGACATAATGTGTGTTTGTCGCTATGCACTATGTTGTGTGCACTGCTCGCAGCCCACCCAATCCTGTGGTAGTACAAACTAGAGATGAATGACATACGCAATTATAAAAATGGCTTATGCGTACCAAAATTTACTACATATTGGAAACATTAACATATCAAAACGTACGGGTTTTACTGGTCTTGGTATAGTATTTCCTCCGTTTTTGGAAAAAATTTATTATTATTTTTTCAATTTGGCATATTTTTAAACTAAAATGGAAATTTGAAAGTACCTCTCTTATAGAAACGAATTTAGCACATGACTACATGGTATCTAAAATACGGTGGTTCGTGGTCCGGGTGCCTTCTGACTATGATGCCATATACTTTCGATGGCTTCATCGTCAGACCAACCTTCCGACTATGATATCATGTGCTTTCGATGGCTACATAGCTAGCTAGACCAACAGTAAAAAAAAATCATTAGGATTGATTGCTTTTACGCTTTTTTTAAATTGTTTATCGAAAAGATATATTAAAAAGCCTATTTTTTTATATTTTACCTTTTGATAGGTAAACATATTGCACAAACATAAATTAATTCAGTCATCCAAACTTGTAATATATACTACTACCACTAATTTTGTTTACACAACTAAATAAGTTTCATTTTCTTTTCTTTTTCAATCATGAATTTTATTAAACTACTAACAAACTACTATACAAGAATATAATAAATTATAATTACATTGGTGACCCTTGAATCTAAACAAGTTTATCATGTAGCAATTATGTTAGCTGGCAAAGTAAATGCGAGTGTTACCTGCTCTTATTAGCTCCCATCCACCTAATGAGATCTTTAACATTGCGAGCACAGACAAGATATAACAGGGGGAGCTAGGAATTTATCTATGGGACCATCTTAGGGCAAGTATAAAAACAGATGTGCATTTTCGAGTCTACAATAAAATATTAGGCTTGGAAGCCAGCCCAACAAAGTACGTAATATTAGGCTTGGGAGCCAGCCCAACAAAGTACGCAACTACCTACACCATGGGCTAATTAAGATCAGGTCATAAACTCACTGTAATTTTTTCTTTTGGTTATCATAAAAGAAAATAATATGCGAAAATAAATTTGGTTGGAGAGTTAGCTTATGCTCTGAACATGGCATGGTCACCTACTGGCAGACTCATAATAAAGAAGACAACTGATCCTAAAGTGTTTATTATAAGGTTTTCTAATGTTGGAGATTTTGATGCTACGATTTATTCTATTCCAAATAGAGTTCAAGGAATACTGCTCACTATGCGCCTTTGGAGTAGTGATACAAGATTAGAAGAAGTGGATTTTAATGCTTAAGATTATTGGATCAGATTCAATCTCAGAAGTGATTTAGTTGAAAAGGGTTATGTGGCAGAGATGGTGGCTGCAAAAGTTGGGAGGCTTCTTAACCTTTTAGGTCCTCTTAACTCATATGGAGAACATAAAGCGCATGTACTGGTTGACATAACTAAAGTTCTGGTTCATCAGGTCAAGATAATCATAATTCAAGGAACAGATAGAGAAACAATCAAGATGAAAATTTTCTTTATGGAGATACCACATGGAACATGCAGAGACTGTTGGCATGTATATGCTGAACACTCAAAGGATACATGCAGTGCAAATATATTGAGTATATAAATTTTTTTCCAAAAAGCTTTATTTATGGGGAGGAAGACAGTAGATCTGTAATTGGTAATACTTCACAAAGCCAAGTTCAAAAAAACAGAGTAGAGCTCCTTGCTGATGTTGTAGCTACTCTTAAAATCTATGATAGTGAAATAGACAGGGTCGATTATCTGAATAGAGGGCGTAAAAGGCTAAGAATGGATGTTGAAGATATCACTAAAGGAGAGAATGGGGGAAACATGAACAACTGTATATAAGTTCAATCCGACAAAAAGGTGAATGCAATTGGAGTCATCGGAGATAGAAGAAAGATAACATAAGGAGATTTAGAGAAATCTTTAAAAGGAAAGTCAGTTATTGAAGCAGAAGAAAAAAAGGAAAATATAAAGGTTAGTTTTAAAGAAGAAAAACAAAAGAAAAAACAGTCAGAATGGTTCAGATTATTCAGTCATTATTCTATCATGGGAAGAAGAAACAACGTACTTATAAATGATGAGACAGAAGACAAAAATAAGGAAGTTGTAAATGATAACTGGGTTGAGGTGGAAGGAGAGGAGAATACTACACCAATCATTATGGCAGAAGAAGTTCTTCAAGACAATATAAGAGAAATTTCAGTTAACAAAGAAAGAAAAAAATTGGGGGAAGTTCTAACAAACATCTCTGAAACAACTCAAATGAATGATAAGGAAGTAGAAGAATTTGCATGTGTTGACAACGAAAATGCAATTGATTGGGTCATGTTCCTACCTGAAAGCAAACATAAGGAACTTGAGAAAGCTGACTATGACATAGGCAGAACTGGGACTAGCTCTGAACATTTTTCTCAAACTGAGAATACTGGGGTAATTTTTTATTATTCTTCTTTACTGCTACTTGTTTTCGTTAAATGCATATAAATAACATTTAAGAGCATATTTTTAAGCTTTAGCAAGCAAATTATACTAAGTACTAAAAGTTTCCATGTTATCATTATCTTTCAAGTAATGCATAATTCAAAACCATAAAATTTCTTCTCAGCTTCTCTCTGAACATAATGTTTTAAAGACTATATCATGATCTCAAGAAAATACGTATATTCCAAAAACCTCATCATATTCTCAAGTTAATTCTCTTCCTTCATATAAGCATACATAATAAGGAGCATGCGTGTAATTTCAAGTCTTTATCCTGGTATTTTCAGAGTGGAGAGATTAATTATAGAACGCAACATCAGATACAATATGATTTCAAAAAGATTGCTCTGCATATTAGCCTTAATGAATGTTTATATGTTTTCTTTAAATATCTGACTATTTTTCGTATTAGTTTATACTCAGCTTTATTTCCTTTGCAAAGTAATCTTATATTCAGATATGTCATTTAGGATGAAATAACTAGGGGAAATGAGTTTAAAGTTTTATCTTAAAATTTACATGGTATTAGATCACAACATAAACAAGGCCATCTAAATCATTTGAATAAATCTCATAATTTAGATATCATCTTCTTATCTGAAACTAAGGTTGGTCTATCTATGGTTGAAAAAGTTTTTAGACGCATGAAACTCAAAGATTGGTTTATCATGCCTTTAGTGGGTAGATCAGGAGTTTTTCCAATTGCTTGGAATCAGGGAATATCTAATAAACTGATAACTTTTAAGCATAACATCTTTCATTTTCAGATAATTAAGGATAATTTCTGTATGTATGTGTCTTTTATATGTGGTGCCTTAGATAATAAAAATAGAGATGAATAATGGAATTTCATCAACAATATTAGTGAACTAGAATCTCCATGGGCCATTATTGGTGATATAAACTTTATTCTACATAAAGATGAAAAAGAAGGTGGTAATAACCCATGAACGAGTAGTTTTGCTTATGTTTTTCAATGTATTCAGTCTTTAGGTTTAATTGATTTAAATTTTACTGGCCTCCCTTTTACCTGGACCAATAGAAGAGCGGGAGAGAAAATATACAAGAGAGAGTAGACAGGGTTTTCGTTAATCATAAGTGGCTAGAAATGTTTACAAAATTGAATAATACACATCTTACTAGGGTTGCCTCACAGTATGCTCCGATTTCATTAGAAACTATTCCTCTTAAGGACAAAGTTTTCAGACCTTACATATATATGAGGTGTTGGATAGAACATATTATAACAATGTTATAAATAAGTCTATTGCTCAAAGTAAAGAAAAACAAAACAATTTCCTAAAAACGTTGAAAAATATAGAATTTGATCTTAGATCATGGAATAAAATCCGACTTTGGTAACATCTTTAAGAACAACCTCAATATCCTAAAAAGCATTGAAGTAGAAAATAAAAAACCCTATAATCTAGAAAGCAAACACAATATAGAACAACTTCAAAATGATCTCAGTTCTTGGTATGAAATTGAAAAAATATATTGGAGTCACCATGTAAAAGACAAATGGATTAAAGAGAATGACAATAATACTCAGTTCTTCCACCAACAAGCTTCTGATAGGGAAAGATTTAATAATATACATGCTCTTAGGGACAATACAGGTTTATGGATAGAAGGTCAAGATCTTTTAAGTACACTGTTAACCAACCATTTTAAGAATGTAGCTCAGACTAGTGGTAAAGATATTGACCCCATTTTTAAGGAAATTCTCCATCCTACTATTAGTATGGAGGATAATTTAGAACTATGTTAAATACCAAATAAAATGGAAATAAAAGAAGTTTTTTTCATGATGAATGCTTGGGGAGCTCTGGGGCCTGATGGGTTTCCCCCAAGTTTCTATCAACAACACTGGGATATCCTAAAGGATGATATTGTTTCTTGGGTTCAGAAAGTTTTTAAGGAAGAACATGTTAATCAGAAAATAAATCATACTTTTATATCTTTGATTCCTAAAATAAAAAGTCCAAAACATCCTAGTGATTTTAGGCTCATTAGCTTGAGTAATTCCCTTTATAAAGCAAATAGATTGAAACCATTGCTTGATAACTTAATATCTCAGAATCAATCTACTTTTATTCCTAAGAGACAAATCACTGATAATATTGTTGTGGTTCACGAAATTCTATACACTATGAAAACTAGTAAGAGGAAAAATGGCTCAATGGTTATAAAATTGAATCTTTCAAAGGCCTTTGACAGGATTGAATGGGAATTCATTCTTTTAGTTTTCAGACAGTTTAATTTTTCGGATGATTTCTGTGATCTTATCTTTAACTGTATTTCCTCGGTTTCATATTCTGTTTTGGTTAATGGTTCCCCAGGGGAAACCTTTTTCCCCTCTAGAGGGATCAGGCAGGGAGACCCCATGTCTCCCTATATATATATATATATATATATATATATATATATATTATTTGCATGGAAGCTCTTTCAAAACTTCTTTTTCATGTTGAAATAAATGGTAAGATTATTGGGATTAAGGTTATTAAAGATTGTCTTTCTGTGTCCCATATTTTCTTTGCCATCGATTCTTTTTTATTTACTTCTGCTAGTATAGTGCAATCTAGGAATCTCCTTGATGTGTTGAAAATCTTTATTGATTCGTCAGGACAGGTTATAAATTATCAAAAATCAGGTATCTATTTGAAGATGGTGGATTTTCGACAAAGGCTAAATTCGTAAACTCATAATCATACGAAACACTGATTCAGAAATCGGACGTGAGTATCGAAACACCAGTGTCTCATCGAATTCTCAACAGAGAGTACTTTCTCTCAGAGTACATGTAGATATGAAGTCTCATGACTGGACAACGGCATATCTCATGAATACTGAATACTTTCAGTGATTATTTCTATATAGCATCACGTGATGGACGGCTCCTAGACAGCTTGCTCTGCTAGTATAGAGCGATAACGTCTTCAGGAACAAACAACGAGTTTACCCTGACTATATAAAAGATATGACTTACCGACAAGATCATATCGGGATGATTAATGCTTTTAGACAGCTTGCTCTGCTAGTATAGAGCCACAAAGTTAATTATTCCTAATTACAATCGCTCATATTCCATGGTTGAATCTACGACTTGTCCCATGGAATGACAATAACAATTGTTCTGATTCTATGATCGAATCCACAGCTTGATCTCATAGAATAGCAATAACTATATTATCTCATTACTCCGATTTCATGATCGAATCCACAACTGGTCTCATAAATGGTAATAGATAAATCTTAATTACTCCGATTCTATGGTCGAATCTACGATCCCATGGAATGGTGATGCTCACTTTAATAATAAACATCTTATTGCTCAGTTTTGTGAATTATTCTCCATCGAATCCCACAATTAGTAATGAATAATCAACAACCGGGCGTCTGAGCTACCTCTAAGTAAGCCCCGATTCAAATGGTGAAAGTGTATTCAACGATGATACACTAACAGTCACCGCACGAACGAGTATTTCAAAAATACAACGAAACGATGAACTTATGCAAAATAGAGAAGAAAATAATAAATAATTAAAATATTGACCAGGGTGCTGGGAGCACGGACACACGACCAACCGACCGTGTCGTGGTCAATCCCACGCCAGTTTTATATTTTTAATGCATTTTATTATTTTTCATGATTTGATGAAAATTCTCTCATTTTATCAAATTTCCTTCGTCTCGAGGAAACTCCTCGGTTTCATGGTACTTCCATAAATCCATAAAAAATAATATAAAATTAAGAAAAGGAGTGTGGGGCGTGACCATTGGCCAACCGGCCATGCCTTGGTCCCAACCGGCCCCCACACCCACGGTTCCTTATTATTTTATTATTATTATTATTATTATTATTTCTCTAATTTCATGAAAAACTCCTTGATTTCATGGTATGTTTGCACAAATCATCAAATAATAATAAAATAATATAAATTATGAAAACTTGTGGGACCGGACCTTGGCCGGCCGGCCATGCCCTAGCCGGTCCCACACGCCCCTTTGTTTCATTATTTTATTATTAGTTTTCCTTGAATTCATCAAATTTCTTGATTTCATGGTATTTCTCTCAAATTAGGAAAAATTCCCTCAAATCATCAAAAATACCTAAAAAATATTAAAAAATTATGAAAACTCGTGGGACCGGGCCCAAACCGGCCTGCCATGCCTCCACGGTCCCACACGCCCTTGTTTTTATTATTTTAATATTTTTTGCTTCCCTGAACTCATAAAAACTCCTTCAGTTCATGGAAACTCCCTAAATTCATCAAATTCCTCAAAATTCATGAATTTTTCATAAAATCATTATAAAATTAGGGAAACTCGTGGCACCGGGCCCTAGCCGGCCGGCCATGCCTTCCACGGTCCCACACGCCCTTTTTTTATTATTTTAAATTTTTTTACTTCCTTGAACTCATGAAAACACCTTCATTTCATGGAAACTCCCAAAATTCATCAAATTCCTCAAAATTCATGAATTTTTCATAAAATCATCAAAATATTATAAAATTAAGGAAAAGGCACCACGGGACCGTGGTCGCAACTGGCCGACCATGCCTTGACCACGGCGGTCCCACGCCTCATCATTCCTTATTTTATAATTATGTTTCATCATCTCATGGTGTTTTCCTCAGTTTCGTTGAAACCCTAATTTTGGCATATTTTCTTGAATGGATGCTCAATTGCACGCAGAAAAAATCAAAATTCTCAGGACTGTGACGTGGACGCCTTGGGGACACGAGAACGCTATCTTGACCGACCAAGATTGACTCTTTGGCTCACCGAAGCCAGTCCCATCAAGTTTCACAGTTTTGATCTAATTTGCACAATTGCTCGTATTGGGTCCAAAACTCTCCCAAACACTTTGGATTTTCATGAAGTGATTGTCAGGCGGTCACGGGACAACCCAGGGCCGGTTTCATGACTACATGGTCGGTCCCTCGCCTCGTCATAATTAATTAGGTTTTCTAACCTAAGGCTCAGACGAGTATTTTCGAATAAATGATTAAGCCAGCATTTAATCATTCTTTCACCAACAAATCGTCAACTCTTCAGGAGTTCTTCGTATTTGTTCACGTGAGCATATGGACACTACATGGTTGATCCACGGTTCCATGTAGTCGCTCCCTCCTTCGTCCCGTGGTTGAAATTCTGACGAACCATGAATTGATCATCAATTGATCAAATTAGGGTTTCTGAATCCAAGGATCATCATTCCATATTCCAACCTTAATAATTTTACGACGACCTCATGGTCATTAATTTCATTAATTATGCTCGGTTCAACGACCAATATTCTAATTAATATTTTGGTACGCTGCCAATAATCCATCAGATGAGCAACACATGCTCAGACGATCAAATATTCAACAATTCATCACATGAGCAGCACTTGCTCAGATGAGGAATATTTGCTCAATATAAGTTCAACAATCAATATTCAACGATCCATAGAATGAGCAATACTTGCTCACTTCATCGTAAGAACTATACCTCTGTCTCATGACATGTTCAATTCATGAGTTTCAGAACATCATGTTCAACTCAACGACTACATGGACTCATCGTCCCATCAAACCATGAAATCATCAATTGTCTAACAAACCACGAGACGTCAATCGTGTCATTTGGGTGGATATCACTTAGGGTTTTGGTCTGGCATTCTACGGCACGTGTGTTCCAACACACGATGGAATGTGAGCAAGTCGTGCAATCAGTTGAAGGATTCACGAGGTAGTGGGTGGAAAATCGACCAAGTCTCCACACGTTGAGCAACTGGTTTCAAACACGATCTCCACTTACCCACTCCTTGATTCCATCAACTGTCACACTTCATGGAATCATGGTGTCTACAATTTCAGCAATATAAATAAGTCTCTGAATCATGATTGAAGCATCATCAGTATCATTAATCTCACGTCAAACTGACAGCACGAGATCATCAACTCATCAATTGAGCAACTACTCTCAATTGAGCGATTTCAATCACTCACAACTTATCGTATTCAGAATTCACACACCCACAATCTTTGATTACCATTGATTCCACACATTTTTCAGATTCCCTCCTACAGATCAACACATCCTCTCTTGCGACCGAATTTACTCTGGAACGGTCATTGTCTTGATTTAGGCCGGAGTACTACAGATTGATCTCTCGAATCTAAAGCACCCCCTTTGCAGCGGTGCATCTGTGTGAGGTTTAACATTTCGCTCGGTTCGAGGAGTCTCCTTCGTACGGTCGTCTCCTCAATTCCTTAAAAAACCAGCAAATCGTTTTCCCCCATCTACAGATTGGCGACCACAATGGGAGATTAATCTCTCGGTTGCAATCTAACAATTTCACAAGATGGTTGATCTCAGGTCAGGTTCAGTTACAAATCCTAATACAAACCGTGCTAGCACTAGCAACAACAATAATCAGAATATCCCGGAGACAATTCCGACCTCCAACACTGATGGTAGTGACGTTACTCCTCCTCACGTCGAAGGACATCCACTGTCCGTATGACACCCTGAAGAAGTCAGAGGAGATCCACCACCTACCATTGCCGATCTTATCAAAACGCAGGAGACTCTTGCAAAGAATCAAATTGACATGGCTGCTACACAGAAGGAGCTGTGAAATTATCTCAAAACTCTTACTGACAAGATGTCAGAGAAGACTCAAGATAAGGGAAAGAATAAGGATAAATCCTCGGACGACGGTCCTGAAGTAATTCCAATCCATACAGTAGAAGACGACGAAGTCCACAAAACTGCTGCAGACAACTCATCAGCGAAGGGATCACCGAATTTCATCACTCGCGAGGATCTGGAGCACCTATTAGAGAACCATGGAAAAGGCAAGAGAACGCATGACCATCGTCATCAACCTCCTTATCCTGCCGCTACGCAGAGGATTCCACTCCCCAAAGGTTACATTTCTCCAACTTTCACATTGTATGATGGAACTGGCAATGCTCGGGAACATGTCTCTCATTTTCTCTAAGCCTTGGGAGAACATGAACATAATCATGTCGTCCGTCTCAAGGAATTCTCAAAATCTCTGAAAGGCAGGGCATACACCTGGTATAACAACATCACACCAGGGACCATCAACAATTGGGAAGAAATGGTTAACGCATTTTACAGGAAATACTTCTTCGTGTCAGAACAAGTCACCCTCTCCGACTTTGGAAGAATGTTCAGAGGGTCAGCGAAAATCCCAATGATTATGTGAAAAGGTTCAGAGTCCAAGCCCTGGATTGTCATGACCCAAACGTCACGGAACAACAACTGGTGGACTTGTGCATCAATGGCATGCTCCCGGTCTACAGGGCCTTGCTGGAAAACCTTAGATTCCAGACTTCCTCAAAGCTTCACGAAGCTGTGAAGAGGTCGGCAACCACTGTACCCTCTCTGTTAGAAAGAGCAAAGTCAACAAAGACTGAAGATTCAAAAGACACTCGAGGAAGCAGACGTCTGATCAACAAGCAGTATAACCTGCAACCTTCAACAAATGTTGTCGGGAAAGGGAGTAAGCGAAAAGCAGAACCACAACACAAGCAGACTTCCTCCACCCCTTCAAAGACACACAAGAAGGAGAATTCGAAAATCCCTCCTCAACATACAGAAGATACAGAAGCACCTGATTTTCCCTGTTCAATGGAAGAAGTTAATGAACTACTCGATGCCTGGATTCAAGACGGCGCAATCAAATTTCCCCATGTCAAGAAGGAACCAATTGAAGAGGCCATGGAAAATACTCGGTATTGTCGCTTCCATAGATACGTCATCCATCCCACGAGTGATTGTAAAATTTTGAAGCGCATATTCAAAGAAAAGGTAGAAATATGAGAGCTCAGCCTGGGGACTGAGGGGGTGCACAAAAACACCCTCCCAGTCAGAAATTTTACCATCTCCGAACCTCTTGTCAAGGAAACAGTCCAATCTCTGATCGAACATGTCTGCGAGTTGTTGTATCTTTCGAAAGCTCAAAGGAAAGACATGTTTGCTGCACTGAACCACGTCGTGTCCGGAAGACGTCCGCTGATCCAAGAGACTATCACCGGACCTTCAGCCACTGACACAAAAATGTATGATTGGGGACTGCACACTACAGTGCACATTAAAGGAAATGAGTTCAAGAGGGCGTTCATCGATGTTGGTACCGCCGTCAACATCATCCCTTTGAAAACTCTCAGAGCTGCTGGTATTACTCGACGGGAATCCACCCACGCTCCCATAGCAATCAGGGATCACGAAGGAATCTCCAGAAACGCATACGACTTCATCACTCTCAAAGTTACGGAAAGATCAATCTGCACTGAGGCCAAGTTTTTCATAATCTGGGAAGACCCTGGATACGACATGGTCCTTGGGAGAACTTGGATTCATGCTGAAAGGACAACAATGCCTTCAACACATCCTGTCATCGACAAGGATTCCGAGTCGGAAGACGAAGCAGAGGACGCACCACCATTTGAGCATCTGGTTCTCAAAGCAGTTCAGCGCGGTCTTCATTCTACAAGGAACTCCAATTTGGAAGGACCATTCATGGTCGCTGAATCCGTGGCCGGAGGATACTACAAATTGACCAACACAGATGGCAGAACCCTACCAGTAATTCACGAAAATTGGCTCAAGGCGTTTATCTGAAATTATTGGACATTTAAGGTATTGGACGTTTGAAGCACTCATGGTGTTGGGATTTAACATTTAGGATTTTCTTTCATTTGTATTTTAATTACTCCAAAATATTTGCAATACTTGCAATCAGTATTTGAATTCAACAATTTATCAAAATTCAGTTCATATTTCGTAAAAGAAAATATCTATCAAATCTACAAGAAAATCCTCAACCATCAGTCAATCCAAAACCATGTAAGTATCAAAAACCCAAGTATAAACCTCACATCTCTCAGAAGTTCAGAAGTTCAAGAGATCAGCAAGAAACGACTTTTGCTCATCAGCATCCTTCAAGATTTGCAAAGCCGCCCTCTCCTTGTTCAACTCCTCGGTCAGCTTGGAAATCTTGTCCTCCTTCTCCTTCACAGCATCGTTCGGAAAGGGTATGTTCTTCTCACATGAATCCTTGATAACGTTTATTTTCTTACGAAGCCATTTCACGTTGAGGCCAAGTCTTTCTGAATTCTCCAAGTTAAACCCCAATCAAAGAGTATATATGGAGTCACGGTATTCATGGGTCTCGTATGCATATCACTCACGACACGTAAGATAACGCCTACTTGCATGATTAAAGCGTAAGCATGCCCAGGTTTCCTGTCAACGATCAATTGGCCGAACTTCTTACATATCGCCTCATACAAGCGTGCATGTCCAATGGGAACGCTGAATCCACCGACCAGTTCATGATACGTGAGTGAAGTGTTAAAGGGAGGATCGAAAGCGACCCCTGCAGTTGGATATTCATACACTAATATACGGTTCTCGGTCACTGGAGTGGCTCCCACGACTAAAGCAACAGTTCCTTCAGTATTCTCCGCTGCTGTCTCGGTTTCTTCTATCACTGAGGCAACAACCATCTGGGTTTCCATTAAAGCAGTAGTACCGACCTTCTCATGGCCTTGAAATACAGGGATGGTTGTCTCCTCATCAATAACTCCGGAATGGTTAGGGTTATCATCGTTGGCTCCAGTATCCTCAACTTCGGTATTTAGCACCTAATACGAAGATTACATGAGGTTAGAGTCACGAATCCTAAGGAGATTATGAAACACAGTATACCAGCAAGGAAATATAATCAAGGTTCATCATACTACATTCAAGGCACGATCAAATAACATGAAAGTCATGAAAACACATTTTTCGATGAGTCCATCTGAAGAAACTGAACTCTGCCCTGTACTAAGAGACGAACTGGGAGCAATCTACAAGGAATCCGAGGATGGGTCATATGCCATTCTCTTCGTATGGATGTCCTATATGGCATGTCAAAATTTCATGACAATCCAATGAACGAGCGAGTAGATGTGGCCAAAATATCAAGTGACGCACAATCTGAAAAAGTTCTGGAAGTCTCCTGGAAGTTTACTATTTCGCCTTTTTCAGGATCTGAACGTGCTCAAAACTTAAAAATATTCTTTGATAAAGCTTGGAAATTTTCTGGGATTGAATTTGCACATGCAGATCGTCAAATTCCTACTCCGGACGAAGATTCTACAGCGTTTCTATTAAAAAGTTGGGTTCTGAATTTTCTGACGATGAAATTCGACTAAGTTTTCATATATTCACATGGGTTCCCATTCATTCATCCACAAGTCAGCACTTTATACTTCTACGAAGAATTTACAGGATATATACTTAATTTAGGAGTCTCCAAAGTGTCCAAGGGGTTGGAATTGTCCACATCAACGACAAGAGGAACATCACTTCCATCCGGCTCCGAATCTTGGGAATTACCTCTATTCCTATTCCCAGAGGATGATTGAGTTCCAGAATTCTCCATGTCCATGACGACGTCCTCCTGTACACGTCTTTTACAATCAATATTTTCATCTATGAAGCACCCCATTTGAACATATGAATAAATACTTACAGTTTCTTCGTCACTCAAATCAGCGATTGCTTTTTTAGTAGCAGAAAATTGAAGACCTTCAAGACTTGATGGAGTAAAACTCTGCAACAAAATTAACAACGTCGGCTTCATGATTCTAATTCTAATAGCAATGAAAGTCACAGTTATAAATATTGGGAACTCACCAAAGCACCAACTGGGGACTTTCCGGTATTAGGTAACAACTTATAACCTTTATGCCTGCCTTCTCCGCCATGAATAACCGCCTCAGTCTCTGAGAAATCTACACCGATTCGAGGTCGTATATTACGACCGTCCTATGGTGAAATCCAGTAATATAATCAGAATACAATTCTTATAAATTTCGTGAAGATTATATGAAGAAACATACTTGAGAGCATCCTGGAGACGACTTTCGTTTATCACCAGAAAGATACTTCAATCTTGGTCGACTGGAAATCATCTTAGACGAAGGAAGATCCTTGAATGGAGGTCTGGGAAATCTTACAAAGCCACGCAAACGCCCAAGTTGCTGGTCCCAGAATTCCACATAACCGAGGGTTACATAGACGAATCTATCAGAACCAGGAAACCAGTAGCTACTCCCTTCCACGTGAGTATGATCCAAATGAGTCCTGAGTTGCTCAACTGATGGCTTCCTTCTCCGTATGGTTGGAACATACTGATCCATACCCATTTGTCGAGTTGTTCTATCAATATTATACTCCTCCACTGAAAGCTCTCTGAACGTAACTGATAGCAAATGACCAGGAGTGCAACTCAACATGAAAGATCTTTCGCCATCACTCAGATGCACATCAGACGTCAAACTCGTGCCTTCTCTAGCATTGAAAGTCATCGGCTGAGAAACATAATCGGGGAATGACACCCACGGACGAAAATTGAACTTAGATTCTTCATCTAACACATCAATAAAATGTATTTTAGAACGAGGCTGCTTGGTGGACCAACGCATGATCCTAGCATTATCTTTCTCAGGGAAAGTATGGCGCGCATCAGTATTCGGTCCTTGCAGAACATTACGTGGAGTAGGTGCATAATTCTTAAAATGCTCCCATATCAAAGCTTGAAGAAACATCGTGTTGGCATAACACTCAATCTTCATAGAGCCGTTAGACACACTGGAGTCTATAATCAAGGAGTCCAGGTTGTAATACAAGGAGCCTAAGAATAAACTAACTATCGAAAGTTGCTCACCTTGAGCCATCTTAATAGAAAAGGGAATCACAAAAGGCTTCAACAAGTTTCCACTGTCTTCAAAAACGTCTCTGGACAACCATAAACATAAGAAAGCATCAATGGGTGACATACCGTCGATGGGTTTATCAGAAACCTCGTCTTTGGGCCACCAGTGTGTCAACCAGGAAGCATAGCATCCTTTACTACCATCCTTATTCTCTTTCTCCATTGCAGTTGTTAAGACATGAGAAACGACGGTTTCCTCATCTGAAAGATCCCTAGGAAGATTGCCCGTGATCGGGAGATGCATCAGAGCCGCCACGTCTTCCAAAGTAATGGTAAACTCTCCCCATCTACATATGAAAGTGTGAGTGGGAATGCACCAGTGAGCAAACAGAGCCACAATACCACTTGAGTCATGATAAATGAACAACTCTACAGAAGCTTGAATAGCTCTCGTCACCTGCGCCTGGTCGATCATAGTCCTCACATAAGGAAAACCCAACATATGCCTCGCCCAGCCGGCAAATTTCTCCAAAGGTCGTCGAGAAAGCTTAAACTCTATGATTGATGAGGCGAAGACCCCTCGTTCAAGACAAAATCGAATCATTGTCTTAGGAGTCACCAATTTCTTCTGGGTAACAGTTCTGGGATTTATCAAAAGACGATACACTGGGGATTTCAAATGTTGCTCAGCTCCTGGGATATCTTTTTCAAAGAATGCATCATCTATGTTAGGGATATTCTTAATCTCAGGGATTTCGTCTTCGTCTCCCCCAACGGAAGTTTCATCCATGCATGTCTCATCTCTGGAGATACCATCATCAACACGCATATCTTCCCTCGAGGCATCGTCAGCTTGGGAATTGGACATCTTTGCTAAGTAGCTGAAAAAGTTCACACTACATTCTACTTCAGTATGCCGTCCAGATATAAATCAAGGAAATACAAGCAAAAATGGTAAGTCTTAACTCTTACCTTTTATACTTCCACTAACAATAGTGATAGTAATGCTAGAGTTAACACCTCAAAATCGTTCGTCTCTTCGAAAACTGCAAAAACGAAACTTTATTTAATTTCCGAAACTGATTTTTCATGAAATCACGGACACAATTTTCATAATGTGAACATTCACACAACTGACCTATGAAGTTTACAACAATAAAATATTTCATCATAAATATATTGTTTATCTTCGAAGGTTCCTCAAAACCCACGTTTCTGGTTTTTCGAAAAAGCGGCAATTAATGCAACTTGCATACATAAACTCTCAAGGATTTTATTTAATGAAAACAAACTCATGAAAATAAAATATATCATCATATTTTACACAAAATATGTCACGGCTGGATATACATATATATAAAAAAAGTATTTTTCCTTCGTATCGTCGTTATTTGTCTTTAAAACGAAGGTTTATTTCAAAAAATATTGTGAAAGCTCACATCTCATACATATGATAAAGTTTTGTATTTACATGAAATCTCATAAGCAAAATTTTATCACTGGACACAAGTTCATCATACAAATTTTCCTTCGTGTCATCATTATTTGTCTTTAAAACGAAGGATTTTTCCAATTTCATGAAAATTCACTTCTTTTATGATGAAACCTTGGTATACATGAAATCTCATACACTAAGTTTTATCACTGTACCTAGGTTCATATTAAAAAAAAATCTCTCTCCTAAATCAGGGATTATAGTTAGTTTTCAAAACTAACGATCGAGCGAACATACGTTTTCAAAAACGAGGGTTTTTTCATAAAACTCACACTAATATACACACATGTATATAACTTCATCATGATCAAAGCATGAACAACTCATGAGGATCATAAACATCAGCAAACAAAAAAAAATACACGTACCTGGTCGGCCGGAATTTGGCCGGCGGCGAACGGACGACGGCTGGCGGCCCACGGCGGTCTTCTCCTGCTGCTGGCGTGAAGGCGCTGAGGTGGTGGAGAGCTGGTCGTGTGAGGAAAAAAATAGAGTATTAATCCCTTTTATATCAATTTTATTTCCAAAACGTAATTTTCTGAGGATTTCCTTAATGGGCCCGACCCGCGAATCCTAACCGACCACAGACTCGTCATCCAAACCACCGGTCCAACACCAATTTATGCTTATCAAACGATGCTCCAATCATGACATTAAAGCCTTCATCAAGTCGTGGTTTTCTCATGTTCTCTAAATACGGTAACGTCTCAACTTACGACTAAGTTCAATTACTGGTATTATTATTTATGGTCGGAAAATCACCATTTAATGCTGACTGAGGAACACAACTTTCCTCAGTAAGCAGGGGACTTAATTTAGATGGTGGATATTCGACAAAGGATAAATTCATAAACTCATAATCATGCGAAATTCTGATTCAGCAATCGGACGTGAGTATCGAGACACGAGTCTCTCATCGAATTCTCAACAGAGAGTACTTTCTCTCAGAGTACATGTAGATATGAAGTCTCATGACTGGACAACAGTATATCTCATGAATACTGAATACTTTCAGTGATTATTTCTATATAGCATCACGTGATGGACAACTCCTAGACAGCTTGGTCTGCTAGTATAGAGCGATAACGTCTTCAGGAACAAACAACGAGTTTACCCTGACTATATAAAAGATATGACTTACCGACGAGCTCATATCGGGATGATTAATTCTCCTAGACAGCTTGCTCTGCTAGTATAGAGCCACAAAGTTAATTATTCCTAATTACAATCGCTCCTATTCCATGGTTGAATCTACGACTTGTCCCATGGAATGACAATAACAATTGTTCTGATTCTATGATCGAATCCACGGCTTGATCTCATAGAATAACAATAACTATATTATCTCATTACTCCGATTTCATGATCGAATCCACAACTGGTCTCATAAATGGTAATACATAAATCTTAATTAATCCGATTCTATGGTCGAATCTACGATCCCATGGAATGGTGATGCTCACTTTATTATTCTGAATTCGTAGTCGAATCCTCAGCTGATCCTATGAATTAATAATAAACATCTTATTGCTCAGTTTTGTGAATTATTCTCCATCGAATCCCACAATTAGTAATGAATAATCAACAACCGGGCATCTGAGCTACCTCTAAGTAAGCCCCGATTCAAATGGTGAAAGTGTATTCAACGATGATACACTAACAGTCACCACACGAACGAGTATTTCAAAAATACAACGAAACGATGAACTTATGCAAAATAGAGAAGAAAATAATAAATAATTAAAATATTGACCAGGGTGCTGGGAGCACGGACACACGACCAACCGACCGTGTCGTGGTCAATCCCACGCCAGTTTTATATTTTTAATGCATTTTATTATTTTTCATGATTTGATGAAAATTCTCTCATTTTATCAAATTTCCTTCGTCTCGAGGAAACTCCTCGGTTTCATGGTACTTCCATAAATCCATAAAAAATAATATAAAATTAAGAAAAGGAGTGTGGGGCGTGACCATTGGCCAACCGGCCATGCCTTGGTCCCAACCGGCCCCCACACCCATGGTTCCTTATTATTTTATTATTATTATTATTATTTCTCTAATTTCATGAAAAACTCCTTGATTTCATGGTATTTTTGCACAAATCATCAAATAATAATAAAATAATATAAATTATGAAAACTTGTGGGACCGGACCTTGGCCGGCCGTCCATGCCCTAGCCGGTCCCACACGCCCCTTTGTTTCATTATTTTATTATTAGTTTTCCTTGAATTCATCAAATTTCTTGATTTCATGGTATTTCTCTCAAATTAGGAAAAATTCCCTCAAATCATCAAAAATACCTAAGAAATATTAAAAAATTATGAAAACTCGTGGGACCGAGCCCAAGCTGGACGGCCATGCCTCCATGGTCCCACACGCCCTTGTTTTTATTATTTTAATATTTTTTGCTTCCCTGAACTCATAAAAACTCCTTCAGTTCATGGAAACTCCCTAAATTCATCAAATTCCTCAAAATTCATGAATTTTTCATAAAATCATTATAAAATTAGGGAAACTCGTGGCACCGGGCCCTGGCCGGCCAGCCATGCCTTCCACGGTCCCACACGCCCTTGTTTTATTATTTTAAAATTTTTTACTTCCTTGAACTCATGAAAACACCTTCATTTCATGGAAACTCCCAAACTTCATCAAATTCCTCAAAATTCATGAATTTTTCATAAAATCATCAAAATATTATAAAATTAAGGAAAAGGCACCACGGGACCGTGGTCGCAACCGGCCGACCATTCCTTGACCACGACGGTCCAACGCCTCATCATTCCTTATTTTATAATTATGTTTCATCATCTCATGGTGTTTTCCTCAGTTTCGTTGAAACCCTAATTTTGGCATATTTTCTCGAATGGATGCTCAATTGCACGCCAGAAAAAATCAAAATTCTCAGGACTGAGACGTGGACGCCTTGGGGACAGGAGCACGCTATCTTGACCTACCAATATTGACTCTTTGGCTCACCGAAGCCAGCCCCATCAAGTTTCACAGTTTTGATCTAATTTGCACAATTGCTCGTATTAGGTACAAAACTCTCCCAAACACTTTGGATTTTCATGAAGTGATTTTCAGGCGGTCACGGGACAACCCAGGGTCGGTTTCATGACTCCATGGTCGGTCCCTCGCCTCGTCATAATTAATTAGGTTTTCTAACCTAAGGCTCAGACGAGTATTTTCGAATAAATGATTAAGCCAGCATTTAATCATTCTTTCACCAACAAATCGTCAACTCTTCAGGAGTTTTTCGTATTTGTTCACGTGAGCATATGGACACTACATGGTTGATTCACGGTCCCATGTAGTCGCTCCCTCCTTCGTCCCGTGGTTGAAATTCTGACGAACCATGAATTAATCATCAATTGATCAAATTAGGGTTTCTGAATCCAAGGATCATCATTCCAGATTCCAACCTTAATAATTTTACGACGACCTCATGGTCATTAATTTCATTAATTATGATCGGTTCAACGACCAGTATTCTAATTAATATTTTGGTACGCTGCCAATAATCCATCAGATGAGCAACACATGCTCAGACGATCAAATATTCAACAATTCATCACATGAGCAGCACTTGCTCAGATGAGGAATATTTGCTCAATATAAGTTCAACAATCAATATTCAACGATCCATAGAATGAGCAATACTTGCTCACTTCATCGTAAGAACTATACCTCTGTCTCATGACATGTTCAATTCATGAGTTTCAGAACATCATGTTCAACTCAACGACTACATGGACTCATCGTCCCATCAAACCATGAAATCATCAATTGTCTAACAAACCACGAGACGTCAATCGTGTCATTTGGGGGGATATCACTTAGGGTTTTGGTCTGGCATTCTACGGCACGTGTGTTCCAACACACGATGGAATGTGAGCAAGTCGTGCAATCAGTTGAAGGATTCACGAGGTAGTGGGTGGAAAATCGACCAAGTCTCCACACGTTGAGCAACTGGTTTCAAACACGATCTCCACTTACCCACTCCTTGATTCCATCAACTGTCACACTTCATGGAATCATGGTGTCTACAATTTCAGCAATATAAATAAGTCTCTGAATCATGATTGAAGCATCATCAGTATCATCAATCTCACGTCAAACTGACAGCACGAGATCATCAACTCATCAATTGAGCAACTACTCTCAATTGAGCAATTTCAATCACTCACAACTTATCGTATTCAGAATTCACACACCCACAATCTTTGATTACCATTGATTCCACACATTTTTCAGCTTCCCTCCTACAGATCAACACATCCTCTCTTGCGACCGAATTTACTCTGGAACGGTCATTGTCTTGATTTAGGCCGGAGTACAACAGATTGATCTCTCGAATCTAAAGCACCCCCTTTGCAGCGGTGCATCTGTGTGAGGTTTAACATTTCGCTCGGTTCGAGGAGTCTCCTTCGTACGGTCGTCTCCTCAATTCCTTAAAAAACTAGCAAATCGTTTTTCCCCATCTACAGATTGGCGACCACAGTGGGAGATTAATCTCTCGGTTGCAATCTAACAATTTCACAAGATGGTTGATCTCAGGTCTGGTTCAGTTACAAATCCTAATAAAAACCGTGCTAGCACTAGCAACAACAATAATCAGAATATCCCGGAGACATTCCGACCTCCAACATTGATGGTGGTGACGTTAATCCTCCTCACGTCGAAGGACATCCACTGTCCGTATGACACCCTGAAGAAGTCAGAGGAGATCCACCACCTACCATTGCCGATCTTATCAAAACGCAGGAGACTCTTGCAAAGAATCAAACTGACATGGCTGCTACACAGAAGGAGCTGTGAAATTATCTCAAAACTCTTACTGACAAGATGTCAGAGAAGACTCAAGATAAGGGAAAGAAGAAGGATAAATCCTCGGACGACGGTCCTGAAGTAATTCCAATCCATACAGTAGAAGACGACGAAGTCCACAAAACTGCTTCAGACAACTCATCAGCGAAGGGATCACCGAATTTCATCACTCGCGAGGATCTGGAGCACCTATTAGAGAACCATGGAAAAGGAAAGACAACGCATGACCATCGTCATCAACCTCCTTATCCTGCCGCTACGCAGAGGATTCCACTCCCCAAAGGTTACATTTCTCCAACTTTCACCTTGTATGATGGAACTGGCAATGCTCGGGAACATGTCTCTCATTTTCTCGAAGCCTTGGGAGAACATGAACATAATCATGTCGTCCGTCTCAAGGAATTCTCAAAATCTCTGAAAGACAGGGCATACACCTGGTATAACAACATCACACCAGGGACCATCAACAATTGGGGAGAAATGGTTAACGCATTTTACAGGAAATACTTCTTCGTGTCAGAACAAGTCACACTCTCCGACCTTGGAAGAATGTTCAGAGGGTCAGCGAAAATCCCAATGATTATGTGAAAAGGTTCAGAGTCCAAGCCCTGGATTGTCATGACCCAAACGTCACGGAACAACAACTGGTGGACTTGTGCATCAATGGCATGCTCACGGTCTACAGGGCCTTGCTGGAAAACATTCGATTCCAGACTTTCTCAGAGCTTCACGAAGCTGCGAAGAGGTCGGCAACCATTGCACCCTCTCTGTTATAAAGAGCAAAGTCAACAAAGACTGAAGATTCAAAAGACACTCGAGGAAGAAGACGTCTGATCAACAAGCAGTATAACCTGCAACCTTCAACAAATGTTGTCGGGAAAGGGAGTAAGCGAAAAGCAGAACCACAACACAAGCAGACTTCCTCCACCCCTTCAAAGACACACAAGAAGGAGAATTCGAAAATCCCTCCTCAACATACGGAAGATACAGAAGCACCTGATTCTCCCTGTTCAATGGAAGAAGTTAATGAACTACTCGATGCCTGGATTCAAGACGGCGCAATCAAATTTCCCTATGTCAAGAAGGAACCAATTGAAGAGGCCATGGAAAATCCTCGGTATTGTCGCTTCCATAGATACGTCATCCATCCCACGAGTGATTGTAAAATTTTGAAGCGCATATTCAAAGAAAAGGTCGAAATATGAGAGCTCGGCCTGGGGACTGAGGGGGTGCACAAAAACACCCTCCCAGTCAGAAATTTTACCATCTCCGAACCTCTTGTCAAGGAAACAGTCCAATCTCTGATCGAACATGTCTGCGAGTTGTTGTATCTTTCGAAAGCTCAAAGGAAAGACATGTTTGCTGCACTGAACCACGTCGTGTCCGGAAGACGTCCGCTGATCCAAGAGACTATCACCGGACCTTCAGCCACTGACACAGAAATGTATGATTGGGGACTGCTCACTACAGTGCACATTAAAGGAAATGATTTCAAGAGGGCGTTCATCGATGTTGGTACCTCCGTCAACATCATCCCTTTGAAAACTCTCAGAGCTGCTGGTATTACTCGACGGGAATCCACCCAAGCTCCCATAGCAATCAGGGATCACGAAGGAATCTCCAGAAATGCATACGACTTCATCACTCTCAAAGTTACGGAAAGATCAATCTGCACTGAGGCCAAGTTTTTCATAATCCGGGAAGACCCTGGATACGACATGGTCCTTGGGAGAACTTGGATTCATGCTTAAAGGACAACGATGCTTTCAACACATCCTGTCATCGACAAGGATTCCGAGTCGGAAGACGAAGCAGAGGACGCACCACCGTTTGAGCATCTGGTAGAAGTAAAAACTCTGATGGGACTTACACAGGAACTTGAAGATGATCCGCACACCTTTGTCAGAAGGTTTCGAGCTCAGGGAAGTCTTATTCCTCCTCTTGCTCCAATATTGCCAATGTTCAAATACGCTACTATGGTCCAAGGACTTCTCCCCATGAATAATTTAGTAGTCGTCAAAATCTACGAGTGGGTAACTTCACCTCAGCAATATTACACTCAATGGTTGGGTTCAGAACTTCTTCAAATCGTCCACTCCATCGAAAGATTTATTGCTGAATACTTGGCTAAGCATGATCAACACTATGTTGGATACTCTCTTCCGCGCGAGTGTCCATACGGGCCACAATCGAGGAATTACATCAAACAGGGAATTCCGAATCGGCGGAAGATATTCAAGGCACGATCGACTAAGCCTAACAAGTTTCATGAAGGAGACCTGGTTCTCAAAGCAGTTCAGTGCGGTCTTCATTCTACAAGGAACTCCAATTTGGAAGGACCATTCATGGTCGCTGAATCCGTGGCCGTAGGATACTACAAATTGACCAACACAGATGGCGGAACCCTACCAGTAATTTACGAAAATTGGCTCAAGGCGTTTATCTGAAATTATTGGACATTTAAGGTATTGGACGTTTGAAGCACTCATGGTGTTGGGATTTAACATTTAGGATTTTCTTTCATTTGTATTTTAATTACTCCAAAACATTTGCAATACTTGCAATCAATATTTGAATTCAACAATTTATCAAAATTCAGTTCATATTTCGTAAAAGAAAATCTCTATCAAATCTACAAGAAAATCCTCAACCATCAGTCAATCCAAAACCATGTAAGTATCAAAACCCAAGTATAAACCTCACATCTCTCAGAAGTTCAGAAGTTCAAGAGATCAGCAAGAAACGACTTTTGCTCATCAGCATCCTTCAAGATTTGAAAAGCCGCCCTCTCGTTGTTCAACTCCTCGGTCAGCTTGGCAATCTTGTCCTCCTTCTCCTTCACAGCATCGTTCGGAAAGGGTATGTTCTTTTCACATGAATCCTTGATAACGTTTATTTTCTTACGAAGCCTTTCACGTTGAGGCCAAGTCTTTCTGAATTCTCCAAGTTAAACCCCAATCAAAAAGTATATCTGGAGTCACGGTATTCCTGGGTCTCGTATGCATATCACTCACGACACGTAAGATAACGCCTACTTGCATGATTAAAGCGTAAGCATGCCCAGGGTTCCTGTCAACGATCAATTGGCGGAACTTCTTACATATCGCCTCATACAAGCGTGCATGTCCAATGGGAACGCTGAATCCACCGACCAGTTCATGATACGGGAGTGAAGTGTTAAAGGGAGGATCGAAAGCGACCCCTGCAGTTGGATATTCATACACTATTATACGGTTCTCGGTCACTGGAGTGGCTCCCACGACTAAAGCAACAGTTCCTTCAGTATTCTCCGCTGTTGTCTCGGTTTCTTCTATCACTGAGGCAACAACCATCTGGGTTTCCATAAAAGCAGTAGTACCGACCTTCTCATGGCCTTGAAATACAGGGATGGTTGTCTCCTCATCAATAACTCCGGAATGGTTAGGGTTATCATCGTTGGCTCCAGTATCCTCAACTTCGGTATTTAGCACCTAATACGAAGATTACATGAGGTTAGAGTCACGAATCCTAAGAAGATTATGAAACACAGTATACCAGCAAGGCAATATCATCAAGGTTCATCATAATACATTCAAGGCACGATGAAATAACATGAAAGTCATGAAAACACATTTTTCGATGAGTCCGTCTGAAGAAACTGAACTCTGCCCTGTACTAAGAGACGAACTGGTAGCAATCTACAAGGAACCCGAGGAAGGGTCATATGCCATACTCTTCGTATGGATGTCCTATATGGCATGTCAAAATTTCATGACAATCCAATGAACGAGCGAGTAGATGTGGCCAAAATATCAAGTGACGCACAATCTGAAAAAGTTCTGGAAGTCTCTTGGAAGTTTACTATTTCGCCTTTTTCAGGATCTGAACGTGCTCAAAACTTAAAAATCTTCTTTAATAAAGCTTGGAAATTTTCTGGGATTGAATTTGCACATGCAGATCGTCAAATTCCGACTCCGGACGAAGATTCTACAGCGTTTCTATTAAAAAGTTGGGTTCTGAATTTTCTGACGATGAAATTCGACTAAGTTTTCATATATTCACATGGGTTCCCATTCATTCATCCACAAGTCAGCACTTTATACTTCTACGAAGAATGTACAGGATATATACTTACTTGAGGAGTCTCCAAAGTGTCCAAGGGGTTGGAATTGTCCACATCAACGACAAGAGGAACATCAATTCCACCCGGCTCCGAATCTTGGGAATTACCTCTATTCCTATTCCCAGAGGATGATTGAGTTCCAGAATTCTCCATCTCCATGAAGACGTCCTCCTGTACACGTCTTTTACAATCAATATTTTCATCTATGAAGCACCCCATTTGAACATATGAATAAATACTTACAGTTTCTTCGTCACTCAAATCAGCGATTGCTTGTTTAGTAGCAGAAAATTGAAGACCTTCAAGACTTGATGGAGTAAAACTCTGCAACAAAATTAACAACATCGGCTTCATGATTCTAATTCTAATAGCAATGAAAGTCACAGTTATAAATATTGGGAACTCACCAAAGCACCAACTGGGGACTTTACGGTATTAGGTAACAACTTATAAACTTTATGCCTGCCTTCTCCGCCATGAATAACCGCCTCAGTCTCTGAGAAATCTACACCGATTCGAGGTCGTATATTACGACCGTCCTGTGGTGAAATCCAGTAATATAATCAGAATACAGTTCTTATAAATTTCGTGAAGATTATATGAAGAAACATACCTGAGAGCATCCTGGAGACGACTTTCGTTTATCACTAGAAAGATACTTCAATCTTGGTCGACTGGAAATCATCTCAGACGAAGGAAGATCCTTGAATGGAGGTCTGGGAAATCTTACAAAGCCACGCAAACGCCCAAGTTGCTGGTCCCAGAATTCCACATAACCGAGGGTTACATAGACGAATCTATCAGAACCAGGAAACCAGTAGCTACTCCCTTCCACGTGAGTATGATCCAAATGAGTCCTGAGTTGCTCAACTGATGGCTTCCTTCTCCGTATGGTTGGAACATACTGATCCATACCCATTTGTCGAGATTTTCTATCAATATTATACTCCTCCACTGAAATCTCTCTGAACGTAACTGATAGCAAATGACCAGGAGTGCAACTCAACATGAAAGATCTTTCGCCATCACTCAGATGCACACCAGACGTCAAACTCGTGCCTTCTCCAGCATTGAAAGTCATCGGCTGAGAAACATAATCGGGGACTGACACCCACGGACGAAAATTGAACTCAGATTCTTCATCTAACACATCAATAAAACGTATTTTAGAACGAGGCTGCTTGGTGGACCAACGCATGATCCTAGCAATATCTTTCTCAGGGAAAGTATGGCGTGCATCAGTATTCGGTCCTTGCAGAACATTACGTGGAGTAGGTGCATAATTCTTAAAATGCTCCCACATCAAATCTTGAAGAAACATCGTGTTGGCATAACACTCAATCTTCATAGAGCCGTTAGACACACTGGAGTCTATAATCAAGGAGTCCAGGTTGTAATACAAGGAGCCTAAGAATAAACTAACTATCGAAATTTTCTCACCTTGAACCATCTTAATAGAAAAGGGAATCACAAAAGGCTTCAACAAGTTTCCACTGTCTTCAAAAACGTCTCTGGACAACCATAAACATAAGAAAGCATCAATGGGTGACATACCGTCGATGGGTTTATCAGAAACCTCGTCTTTGGGCCACCAGTGTGTCAACCAGGAAGCATAGCATCCTTTACTACCATCCTTATTCGCTTTCTCCATTGCAGTTGTTAAGACATGAGAAACGACGGTCTCCTCATCTGAAAGATCCCTAGGAAGATTGCCCGTGATCGGGAGATGCATCAGAGCCGCCACGTCTTCCAAAGTAATGGTAAACTCTCCCCATCTACATATGAAAGTGTGAGTGGGAATGCACCAGTGAGCAAACAGAGCCACAATACCACTTGTGTCATGATAAATGAACAACTATACAGAAGCTTGAATAGCTCTCGTCACCTGCGCCTGGTCGATCATAGTCCTCACATAAGGAAAACCCAACATATGCCTCGCCCAGCCGGCAAATTTCTCCAAAGGTCGTCGAGAAAGCTTAAACTCTATGATTGATGAGGCGAAGACCCCTCGTTCAAGACAAAATCGAATCATTGTCTTAGGAGTCACCAATTTCTTCTGAGTAACAGTTCTGGGATTTATCAAAAGACGATACACTTGGGATTTCAAATGTTGCTCAGCTCCTGGGATATATTTTTCAAAGAATGCATCATCTATGTTAGGGATATTCTTAATCTCAGGGATTTCGTCTTCGTCTCCCCCAACGGAAGTTTCATCCATGCATGTCTCATCTCTGGAGATACCATCATCAACACGCATCTCTTCCCTCGAGGCATCGTCAGCTTGGGAATTGGACATCTTTGCTAAGTAGCTGAAAAAGTTCACACTACATTCTACTTCAGTATGCCGTCCAGATATAAATCAAGGAAATACAAGCAAAAATGGCAACTCTTAACTCTTACCTTTTATACTTCCACTAACAATAGTGATAGTAATGCTAGAGTTAACACCTCAAAATCGTTCGTCTCTTCGAAAATTGCAAAAACGAAACTTTATTTAATTTCCGAAACTGATTTTTCATGAAATCACGGACACAATTTTCATAATGTGAACATTCACACAACTGACCTATGAAGTTTACAACAATAAAATATTTCATCATAAATATATTGTTTATCTTCGAAGGTTACTCAAAACCCACGTTTCTGGTTTTTCGAAAAAGCGGCAACTAATGCAACTTGCATACATAAACTCTCAAGGATTTTATTTAATGAAAACAAACTCATGAAAATAAAATATATCATCATATTTTACACAAAATATGTCACGGCTGCATATACATATATATAAAAAAAGTATTTTTCCTTCGTATCGTCGTTATTTGTCTTTAAAACGAAGGTTTATTTCAAAAAATATTGTGAAAGCTCACATCTCATACATATGATAAAGTTTTGTATTTACATGAAAGCTCATAAGAAAAATTTTATCACTGGACACAAGTTCATCATACAAATTTTCCTTCGTGTCATCATTATTTGTCTTTAAAACGAAGGATTTTTCCAATTTCATGAAAATTCACTTCTTTTATGATGAAACCTTGGTATACATGAAATCTCATACACTAAGTTTTATCACTGGACCTAGGTTCATATTAAAAAAAAAAAATCTCTCCTAAATCAGGGATTATAGTTAGTTTTCAAAACTAACGATCGAGCGAACATACGTTTTCAAAAACGAGGGTTTTTTCATAAAACTCACACTAATATACACACATGTATATAACTTCATCATGATCAAAGCATGAACAACTCATGAGGATCATAAACATCAGCAAACAAAAAAAAATACACGTACCTGGTCGGCCGGAATTTGGCCGGCGGCGAACGGACGACGGCTGGCGGCCCACGGCGGTCTTCTCCTGCTGCTGGCGTGAAGGCGCTGAGGTGGTGGAGAGCTGGTCGTGTGAGGAAAAAAAGAGAGGATTAATCCCTTTTATATTAATTTTATTTCCAAAACGTAATTTTCTGAGGATTTCCTTAATGGGCCCGACCCGCGAATCCTAACCGACCACGGACTCGTCATCCAAACCACCGGTCCAACACCAATTTATGCTCATCAAACGATGCTCCAATCATGACATTGAAGCCTTCATCAAGTCGTGGTTTTCTCATGCTCTCTAAATACTGTAACGTCTCAACTTACGACTAAGTTCAATTACTGGTATTATTATTTATGGTCGGAAAATCACCATTTAATGCTGACTGAGGAACACAACTTTCCTCAATAAGCAGGGGACTTAATGTAGATGGTGGATATTCGACAAAGGCTAAATTCGTAAACTCATAATCATATGAAACTCTGATTCAGCAATCGGACGTGAGTATCGAGACACGAATCTCTCATCGAATTCTCAACAGAGAGTACTTTCTCTCAGAGTACATGTATATATGAAGTCTCATGACTGGACAACAGTATATCTCATGAATACTGAATACTTTCAGTGATTATTTCTATATAGCATCACGTGATGGACAGCTCCTAGACAGCTTGGTCTGCTAGTATAGAGCGATAACGTCTTCAGGAACAAACAACGAGTTTACCCTGACTATATAAAAGATATGACTTACCGACGAGCTCATATCGGGATGATTAATTCTCCTAGACAGCTTGCTCTGCTAGTATAGAGCCACAAAGTTAATTATTCCTAATTACAATCGCTCCTATTCCATGGTTGAATCTACGACTTGTCCCATGGAATGACAATAACAATTGTTCTGATTCTATGATCGAATCCACGGCTTGATCTCATAGAATAACAATAACTATATTATCTCATTACTCCGATTTCATGATCGAATCCACAACTGGTCTCATAAATGGTAATACATAAATCTTAATTAATCCGATTCTATGGTCGAATCTACGATCCCATGGAATGGTGATGCTCACTTTATTATTCTGAATTCGTAGTCGAATCCTCAGCTGATCCTATGAATTAATAATAAACATCTTATTGCTCAGTTTTGTGAATTATTCTCCATCGAATCCCACAATTAGTAATGAATAATCAACAACCGGGCATCTGAGCTACCTCTAAGTAAGCCCCGATTCAAATGGTGAAAGTGTATTCAACGATGATACACTAACAGTCACCGCACGAACGAGTATTTCAAAAATACAACGAAACGATGAACTTATGCAAAATAGAGAAGAAAATAATAAATAATTAAAATATTGACCAGGGTGCTGGGAGCACGGACACACGACCAACCGACCGTGTCGTGGTCAATCCCACGCCAGTTTTATATTTTTAATGCATTTTATTATTTTTCATGATTTGATGAAAATTCTCTCATTTTATCAAATTTCCTTCGTCTCGAGGAAACTCCTCGGTTTCATGGTACTTCCATAAATCCATAAAAAATAATATAAAATTAAGAAAAGGAGTGTGGGGCGTGACCATTGGCCAACCGGCCATGCCTTGGTCCCAACCGGCCCCCACACCCATGGTTCCTTATTATTTTATTATTATTATTATTATTTCTCTAATTTCATGAAAAACTCCTTGATTTCATGGTATTTTTGCACAAATCATCAAATAATAATAAAATAATATAAATTATGAAAACTTGTGGGACCGGACCTTGGCCGGCCGTCCATGCCCTAGCCGGTCCCACACGCCCCTTTGTTTCATTATTTTATTATTAATTTTCCTTGATTTCATGGTATTTCTCTCAAATTAGGAAAAATTCCCTCAAATCATCAAAAATACCTAAAAAATATTAAAAAATTATGAAAACTCGTGGGACCGGGCCCAAACCGGCCGGCCATGCCTCCACGGTCCCACACGCCCTTGTTTTTATTATTTTAATATTTTTTGCTTTCCTGAACTCATAAAAACTCCTTCAGTTCATGGAAACTCCCTAAATTCATCATATTCCTCAAAATTCATGAATTTTTCATAAAATCATTATAAAATTAGGGAAACTCGTGGGACCGGGCCCTAGTCGGCCGACCAAGATTGACTCTTTGGCTCACCGAAGCCAGTCCCATCAAGTTTCACAGTTTTGATCTAATTTGCACAATTGCTCGTATTAGGTCCAAAACTCTCCCAAACACTTTGGATTTTCATGAAGTGATCGTCAGGTGGTCACGGAACAACCCAGGGCCGGTTTCATGACTCCATGGTCGGTCCCTCGCCTCGTCATAATTAATTAGGTTTTCTAACCTAAGGCTCAGACGAGCATTTTCGAATAAATGATTAAGCCAGCATTTAATCATTCTTTCACCAACAAATCGTCAACTCTTCAGGAGTTCTTCGTATTTGTTCACGTGAGCATATGTACACTACATGGTTGATCCACGGTCCCATGTAGTCGCTCCCTCCTTCGTCCCGTGGTTGAAATTCTGACGAACCATGAATTGATCATCAATTGATCAAATTAGGGTTTCTGAATCCAAGGATCATCATTCCAGATTCCAACCTTAATAATTTTACGACGACCTCATGGTCATTAATTTCATTAATTATGCTCGGTTCAACGACCAGTATTCTAATTAATATTTTGGTACGCTGCCAATAATCCATCAGATGAGCAACACATGCTCAGACGATCAAATATTCAACAATTCATCACATGAGCAGCACTTGCTCATATGAGGAATATTTGCTCAATATTGGTTCAACAATCAATATTCAACGATCCATAGAATGAGCAATACTTGCTCACTTCATCGTAAGAACTATACCTCTGTCTCATGACATGTTCAATTCATGAGTTTCAGAATATCATGTTCAACTCAACGACTACATGGACTCATCGTCCCATCAAACCACGAAGTCATCAATTGGCTAACAAACCACAAGACGTCAATCGTGTCATTTGGGGGGATATCACTTAGGGTTTTGGTCTGGCGGTCTACGGAACGTGTGTTCAAACACACGATGGAATGTGAGCAAGTCGTGCAATCAGTTGAAGGAATTCACGAGGTAGTGGGTGGAAAATCGACCAAGTCTCCACACGTTGAGCAACTGGTTTCAAACACTATCTCCACTTCCCCACTCCTTGATTCCATCAACTGTCACACTTCATGGAATCATGGTGTCTACAATTCCAGCAATATAAATAAGTCTCTGAATCATGATTGAAGCATCATCGGTATCATCAATCTCACGTCAAACTGACAACAAGAGATCATCAACTCATCAATTGAGCAACTACTCTAAATTGAGCAATCTCAATCACTCAGAGCTTATCGTATTTAGAATTCACACACCCACAATCTTTGATTACCATTGATTCCACACATTTCTCAGCTTCCCTCCTACAGATCAACCCATCATCTCTTGCGACCGAATTTACTCTGGAACGGTCATTGTCTTGATTTAGGCCGGAGTACTACAGATTGATATCTCGAATCTAAAGCACCCCCTTTGCGGCGGTGCATCTGTATGAGCTTTAACATTTCGCTCGGTTCGAGGAGTCTCCTTTGTATGGTCGTCTCCTCAATTCCTTAAAAAACCAGCAAATCGTTTTTCCCCATCTACACTATTTCAGCAAAAAAGTGGACAATAAGCATTACAAATTGTTAGTCAGAATCCTTAGAGTAGGAAGAATAATAAAGAATGACTCTTATTTAGGTACACTTTTATTTTTAACAGAGTAAAGAGTTTTAATTATCAGAAAATGTTAGATCAAATTTACAGTAGGATTTAAGATTGAAAGGCTAAAATTTTATCACAAGCAGGTAGAACTACCCTCACTAGCTCTGTTACTACAGCCATGCTTATGTATCAAATGATTTGCTTCCTTATTCCTATAAAAACTTTAGACAAGCTTGATGCTCTGCAAACAGATTTTTGGTGGCAGAAAAATAAGTGCAATAGAGGTATTTACCTAAAGGCTTGGAATTTCATGTGCATTAGTAAAGCAAATTGTGGTTTGGGTATTAAAAACCCATATAAATTTAATTTAGCTTTATTAACTAGACTGGCCTCGGGCCTACTAGAAAATCCAGATATGTTGTGGAGTATTATTCTTAGACATAAATACTTTCCTAAAAATGATCCTCTCTTTTATAAAAAGAAAAAAAAACATCCTGGGTTTGGGATAGTATCTGTAAAGGTCTAGATATAATTATGGAGAATCACTAGTGAGAATTAGGAAATGACATAAATATTGAAGTTTGGACTGATAGATGGTTACCCAATGGAAAGTTCCCAAAGCCTAGAAACAGGAATAACTTACAAGTAGTTAACAAAGTCTCTGAGATGATTGATAATAGTGGAAATTGGAATCATAACTTGATAAACAATCTGTTTGAGGAAAATAATGTTAAGGAGATGAAATTGCTTGAACCCAGTAATGATATGGATAAAAAGGATAAGAGGAGATGGATAGGTACCATAGATGGTTCTGTCTCCGTTAAATCAACTTACAACTATCTTTGTAATAAAAATCATAATAATCAGAATGTTGAATGAGTTTGTGTATGGAAACTAAATGTTATTCTTAGAGTCAAAACTTTCCTCTGGAAAGCTCTGAGTGGTTTTCTTCCAGTTAGGGAGAGTCTAGGTAGATACACTCACATTGATATTAGATTCCCCTTATGCAATAGCAATGCTAGAGAAAATTTAAATCATCTGTTTACTAATTGTGTTTTCTCTGAAGCTGTGTGGAGGGGTCTTTCCCTTACCAGTACATACTATGTTGATTCTAATTTGAGTTTTAAAGATTGGGTCCTGCTATGGTTAAAGGATTCAATAAATAGGGATCAGATTGCTTATATTCTATGGTATATCTTTAAATTCAGGTGCAGGGTGGTTTTTGATTTTGTTAAGGCTAACCCTGTTGATTTGATTGAATTTATAAGAAAGGATCTGCTAAACTATACCAATAACAAGAGTTATACTCCTGTTAAAATCACTTGTACAAGTAGATGTGATGCTCCTCATCTTAACTGTGGTCATGAAATTTTTAATGATTTAAGGGATCAGCATTTCATATTTTTTGATGCTGCTTTCCAAAGTAAAACTAAGAAATTTGCCTACGGGATTGTTGAAAAAAATAACATTGGTCATATTATGGACATAGCAGGAGGAATATGTTGGTGCTCAAGCTCCGAGGAAGCAGAGTCCAAAGCATGCAGAGAAGCAGTTAGATGGATGCAAGGATACAATGATGAACAAATAGTGTTCCTTGTTGAGGGGTGAATTTGATTCTGGTCCTACCCGTCCTAGCCACACCAAATGACCTCACAATTCCAAATATGGTAGGAGAGAGAGTTTCCTTTCCATTGTACCTTATCCTTTCTTTTATAGGATTTCCTAAAAGCCCCTCTTTTTACTACATCAGGACACATGTCCTAACACCTCTTAATTACCCTTAATGCCATTCTTTAACATAACCTTTCCCTTCTTCATTAATTTCTCCCTTGTCCTCCCATCTTCATGGGTATTTCCCCAAGTCCCCATACCGCAACCCAAGCTCACCTCTATTCTTAGGAGCACCCCCAACTCGTTAATGGGGTATTTTTTTCATGTATCAACATTAGTCCCCTGACTATTGGATTAATTATCGGATAATCCAATAGTCAAAGAATCTTTTTTGGGCGCCTCCCTGTGTTCACAGCAGATTTCGTTATCTCATTGACTTTATGATCGTGGGCGACGTTTCGACTCCCCATCGTGCAAAACCTCTCTTCTTTTTCAGTTTCTGACCGTTACTGTTCCCCATTCATAACTGCCACGTTCGACCTTGAAGCCCCCTATATATAAAGCTGTCAATCTATTTCTCCTTCAATACCCTTCTTTCTTCCCTCCTTCTAAACGCACCCTTACACTCGTCATGTATAGTAGTTCTTCTAGCGGCTCGTCGTCTGACGAAAGCAATGAGTCCGAACGACGTAATAACGCAGGCGCTGAAGAGGCAGAGCATCCTGATCGGGAAGAGGTCATCTTGCCCGCCCCAGCGAATGGTAGGTTATATATGATTGTCGAGTTTACGAGTGGTCCTGCTTTAAAGCGCGCGCTGATGTTAAGAGAATTCAGCGGAGGTAAGCGCGTTTTCCCTCTAGAAGATATTTTTGTTGCTCGCCTTCTAAATCCTCCAGTGTTGCCTTACCCCGCTGCTCCTGGATGGCTTATGCAACCTGAATCGAAGAGCATGGATGCTTTTGCATTCAAAACTGTTCCGCGGATGGACATTCATCGTGGCGATTACAACCTTCCCCCTATCGATATTCGATCTAAGTCTATGACCCATCCGGTATGGCCACATTGGGCTGCTCGTATGCGTTCCAACCCTGACCATGTTGCTGCACTTCAAAGGGCCGGCATCGAGGAAGCTATATACCCGTCTCTTAAGCGGGAGGTAAACAGGTGCATCCGCTATATAACGCTAGGGGTGTCAATTTTTCCCGGCAGCCCATGGCCCAGTACCAACCGCCCTGTCCCATGGAAGCCCATGGTTGCCCGCGACCCTTTAAAGGCTAGCCCGACCTATCCCAGTTAAATAACAGGACGGGCACATGCCATGAGTTAAAAAGTCTTGCCCGGCCATGTACTCGTCCCGTTAGCTCGTCAACGTTATCCGGCCTGTTTGCCCATTTAATCTACCTATTTACCCGACCTAATTGCCCATTTCCTCTTGCATTCTATGTTATAATATACTTGATATATCAGTCTCCCCCGAATATATTTCTGCATATAATTCATTTCGCTGATTATGATGAAAAAAATATAGGATTTCCTCTTGAAAAATGATCCAATCTTCATATAATTATATGCCATCTTGTTTTAAATGGGCAACCAAACAATTAGAAGAAGACGGACATATGCATATCAATTTTTTGAATCACTATAAGATATTTCCTTTTAAATTTTATTGCTTTGGTTTTGATTTGGATGTTTTGGATATTGAACATCATGTTATTGGCTCTGTCAGGAAGTATTTATTTATTTAGGTATCAAACAGTGAGTATAATTTGTTACATATTTTGTTTTCTAGTATTAATATTATATATTCAAGGCCCGACCGACCCTGCCCGTCCTAGCCCAAATTATTTAACAGGCTTGGACAGGTCATGGGTAGTTTATTTTGTAGTATAGCCCTGCCGGCTCGGCCTTTTAATTTGATGGGTAAGAGAAGTTCGTACCCACCTGTCCCGTCCCATTTAATAATTAGGTCGGGCTTCCCGACCCGACCCAATTTACACCCCTATATAACGCGGCTCTTCTGTCGTTGGACCCCTCCTGTTCATACCCTTTTGACAACATGGGCAGAAGCTACCATCGTTTTGGAGGACGTATTCTCCCTTACGGGGTTGCCGATTCATGGTAGTCACTCATATGAGGAGCCAACCGTTTTCAGAGCGCTAAATGATGAAGACAAGATATTGTGTACTTATCTGCTGAAATGCAAAGACGATTCTCGTCGTGAACTGGTTCAGAAGACCGAAGTGCCCTCGGAACAGGCTAAAGGCGAGGGGGCGCTCACGAAAAGGAGACGCCATCATCCGCCAAGAAAGGGAAAACCGCATGGGTAGAAGATAAGAAGGCGCCTCCTAAATGCTCATCCGGTGATCGATTGCTATCCAGCTCTTTTCACGCGTATGAGGCATCTCATGGCTCGTCCGATCCACCAGACACTGATTCCGAGTGGGTTTTCAAGGTTAACCGTCGCGCTACTTTTTCTCTCTGGTTGAAGTATTGGGATCCCTAGTAAACGCAAGGAGAAGAATCCCCACGCGGAGTTAGCCGCTTTCATCTTGTTTTGGATTTTTCATGATGTGTTCGAATACAGTCCCCAGGATACCATTAAAGGTGAGCTTGTGCCGATGGCAGTGTTGTTGTTCCGCGGGGTTTCTTTTCCGCTCGCGCCGATGTTCTTAGGCGGCTTGTACCGTCATCTTGATCTTTTCTGTCGAGATCTCCAGACAGTAGGTTCATCCCATAAGATTGAGACCTACATCCCAGCTTCCTTCATGCAGGCCTGGTACTGGGAACATGTTCCTCCGTGCGCGCCAGAGCCAAATGACCTCACCGTTGATAGTGAAGAAGATGTTAAACAGGATGACGATTCAGTTAAGAAGCTTCCTATTGTTTATGGCTATCCACGGATGGCCCTATAGAAGTTGAAGGGGAAGATACCGAAGGGAGATTTAGGCAGGCGTTTGGATGTAGCCAAGGATTTTGAACCGTTCCCCTACCAAAACGGTCATTCAGGTCCGGCGCATTAGGATTTTCTCGCTCCTTTTAACACAGAACTGGATTCTTCAAAGCCCTTATCAGAAGCAGATTTTGATTCGGCGATGGCTGTGTTACCCGGTTATCTTCCTGGTTTCTATGACGGTAAGTTTATCGCCATATCATATAATCCTGATCGCGTGGCTCGGCAACTAGGGTTCGATCAAAGGGTCCCTCATAGGTTCCCTCCTCCAGACAGCTCTAACGCTGAGGACATTGTCGCTAGATTCAACCGTTATGTCTTCAAAGGGCCGACTCGTTTGTCTGATCGAGGGATCGATTTTTCGTTCAAGCAGCCCATCTCCGCACGCCTTTTGGCGGTTACTGAAAGGGCTCACGAGTATCATGATTTTTTAAGGCGTCGAGCTCTAAACTTTATTTTGCGCGAATCATCTCCCCCTCGTGATCTGACTGTCCAAGATTTTCGGGAACTCCATGCGTCTGGCAGCATAAAGCTTGACGATGTTGTGGCTGCTGAGCATCGCCTTGTTCCTGCTAACAAAGGTCGCTCGGATCCTGTGGTGACTTCTTGGGCCCCGCCCGAGGGTTATAAACATGTTAAACCAAAGAAAGGGTCGTTATTCGATCGAACCCCCCCC